>NC_092805.1:38448154-38757745 GCF_040954645.1 Diabrotica undecimpunctata | reverse complement strand
ATCTTCTACCAAGATAAAACGTGGGTAAACTCAGGTCATACTCTAAAAAAAATTTGGTCAGATAAAAATATATTAAGCTCCAGGTAAGCCTTTATGAAAGGTTGGTCTATTGGTATATCCCCACCTTCTGGTAAAGGCAGTAGATTAATAATTTCTCACATTGGCAGTAAAAAAGGATTTGTTAAGCATAGTTTGTTTAAATTTCAGTCCAAAAGCACAAAAGACTATCACGAGGAGATGACAGCTGATGTTTTCGAAGAGTATTTTGAGCAGATGATTGAACACATACCACCAAATTCAATTATAGTATTAGATAATGCACCTTATCATTCACGACTAGTAGAAAGACTTCCAACGACTTCGTGGAAGAAACAGGATATTCTTAAAAATTGCCCGGCAACACAAATCTAAGTTCAAGAAATACATAGTTGACAAAAACATCACAGTCCTTAGACTTCCATCCTACCACTGCGAAATAAATCCAATTGAACTCATTTGGGCACAAATGAAAAGTTATGTGGCTAGAAAAAATACGTCATATAAAATACAAGCTGTACGTGAATTTTTATAAGAGTCTTTACAACATATTACAGAACAAAACTGGAACGATGCAGTAAGACATGTAATAGAAGAAGAACAAAAAATGTGGGATCTTGATAACATAATTGATGCGACCGTAGAGACACAACCGCTAATTATTAACCCTCAAGACGACTCGGATTCCGAAGTTGATTCCATTTATTTTGAACTTGAATAGTTTTCTAATCGTAATTATATAAGGTAAGTAATAGTAGTTGTAATCGTAAGGTATTAAAGGGGAAAGGCGCAAAATACCGACTGTCAAAATGTTCAATGTATTTTAAATGTAACCATTTTTTTTCAAATCCTGAGAAAACTAAAAAGCATTTTTGAAAAATTTAAAGGCAGAATGAAATATTTATTAGAATAAATAAAAAGTTTCTTTTGCATGCAATATTTTCAACTAAAAATTATACTATATTTTCTCTTTTATTTTCACTCCTGTTACATATCATATTAAAATAAACATTGTAGAAGTTTTCAGGGACTTTCTGCCCTCAGTAATCTCTCATTCTGCTTTTAAATTTTTACAAAAATATTTATTAGTTTTCTCCGAATTCGAAAATAATGGATACATTTAAAACACATTGAAAATTTTGCTAGGCGACATTTGGCGTCTTTCCCCTTAATTAAATAAATGTATCTTTTACAAATGGCAAGAAACTTCTAATTTTTGAATAAAATAAAAAAGTTTTATTTCAAGTATCCCCAATAAACATTATCTTTAGGATTCAAATAGCGTGAATGAGGAGGCCATTCAATACTGCCTAATGTACCAAATGGAAATGTCTCATCTACAAATTATGGTGCAATAACCCCGAAGGTCAGCAATCCCAATCAGCAGTTTTGTCAGTATTTAATTTCTATATAAAAGAAATATTATTGTAATTAAATTTAGTTATTTTTAATCAATAAAGCAGTGCAGTATAGTTGTAAATGTTAATGAAAAGGGCTTTTTAAAAAGTATCTTTGTTAGTGAAAACCTTTAGATGGCACCAGGTCATTCCCAAATGTTTGCCCGCTACGAACCAACTATCAGGGAAAATCACAGCTGTTTAACTTCACGAGGGAAAAGTCTACGAAAGGTCAGCCGTGAAGTATAAAAATCCATTTATATGACGAAAGACGATAAAAAAAAGAGGAGCAAAAAGGAATTCTTTCAGCAACAGGCCCTAACTACCTTCTTAACAGGATTAAGAGCACCAATGGGATCAACCATACGATGAATGAGGCCTAAAAATCTTGCTTATCCAGGAAAAGAACAATATTAGATACTTGCAGAAAACAACCAATTTCTTATTGACACATAAGATTTTTAACCACATACAACCCCAGAGACAACTCCAGTTCATAACACCACCACAATAGCAACAGCCCATGCCCAGGCCACAGTTACTTCAACTATTTTTCGGAAATAATCCAGGATTATCACGATAATCTTGGATTGGACATTGCTTGATTGCAACCAATGAAGCAGCAAATCATGGCAAACACACAACCTCCAAGACCTAACTCATGAGCAAGCAGACCATTATAACAGTACAAACGAACACCGACGTCTGTAAGTACATACCAAACGGGACATAATAGAGCTCAAAGCTTCAGAAACTTTAAGCCACAGTAACCACACACCCCAAAGTTCACTGTAGAAGAGCTGTTCAATATCGAAAACAAGACAAGAACGATAGGATAGAGAACAGGCACATTACTTTTCAAATCAGGATGCATATCCAGATGCTGACCAAGTAGAAGATTACCAAAATGTTCAGTACAAAGGAGAAGATGTAAATTTTCCAAAACTCTAAGAGGAAAACAAAGAAACGTAATCGAACTCCATCTTATTTAAACAAAAAAGAACCATATATCGAAATTCAAAATCCTCTTAAACTTCTTCTTGATACAGGTGCAACGAAATCATTTCTTAACCCCAAAATGGCTTTCAAATTTTATAAAAATTGAATCAACCATCAACCGTTTGTAGTCAGTTCAAACGCCGTCAGTCAATCATGGCGCCCAATGTCAAAACGTGCCGATCACAATTAGCACAACAATTATTCATAAAGTATGTAAAGCCCGCTATATTGCTGTTTTCCCAAAAGATACTAAAATCTTCACCCATTCTTCTACCTCTAAAATTAAAGTACTCAACAAAAGAAGAACCAATAACCTTGCCAAAGATCAAAATTAAACTTAAGGGAAAGATCCAACAGTGAAGCTTCTAAAATTAGAAATAATCCAATAAACTCTTAACAGAAAAAGATAGACTCCAACCCGTGTCTCTAATAACAGTGGACCATTATCATCTATGGACACCACGAAATATATCCTGGCAACAGCCCTTATCATTATTTCGGTTTACAAATTACGAGAGTTATGGAAAAAGAAGAAAACTGAAAAAAATAAAAAAGAGAAGATACACCTGATGTTTCATCCATCACAAAAATGTTCAAGAAGATGGAGAAATCATGGTAGTAGAAATCTCCGCAGTAACCGCGGAGGTCAGCTATTCCAATTAACAGTTTTGTCAGCACTTGATTTTTATATAAAAAAAATATTATTGTAATTAAATTCAGTTATTTTCAATCAATAACGCAGTGCAGTATAGTTATAAAAGTTAATGAAAATGATCTTTTTAAAAAGTACCTTCCTTAGTGAAAACCTTTAAATTACATAACGCCGAACATTTACACAAAATGAGCTCGAGCTTAGTCTTGTTGAAACCATATTTCATGAAAATTGGCTCCAAATTTGTTATTCAGGACAGGTAGAATTTCATTTCTAAGTAGCATTTTATAATAATTATCGCTTGTTAAATTTTTTATATAAAACACGACACAATTAACTGAATAGCCACTATACCCGACCATTGAGTAGCTATGGTTTTCACGTATCCAGTGTGGATTTACCGCACACCAATTCCTTAAATTTTGGCGATTTATGTTGCCACATAGTGTAAATATTACTTCGTCGGAAAAACATATCTTGTTAACGAAGTCCTCATCAGTTACAATTTTATTGATCATTACCTCACTAAACTGTGATCTAAGACCGTAGTCATTTAATACTTGCAACAACTGGATTTTGTAAAAGGTTTAAATGAATTCTTATTTAATAGACACAAGACTGAAGAATTTATATTTGTGTTGGAAAAAGCCACAATTTAAGTCTAAAATAAGTTTATTTTTACCGTTTCGATTTCCACATTGAATGAATGAAGAATGACCTACATCTTATATTTATGCAGCTCTGCATAAGGATGTATGTGGATCTTCAACGACGCTCTGAAGTACATCTAAAGTTTTATTGTAATGTATACCTATTCGAATGCCATCTTTTACTCATCCAGTTTTCTCAAAGCGCTTTACAATTTTTTGTACCATCGCCTTATGAATAGGAGAATGATTTCGGAAGTTTCGGTAAAAAAGTTGGCCAGTTCGCTGTAAGATCTTTTTCTATCGCCTTAGCTCCTCATTCTCAAAAGAGTAATTCGTTCTTTTTCATTAAAAACAATCCATATTGTAGAGCTTTTAAAAACACATAAAACAACTGTCAGCTTTTAGTTAATAATACAATTTCTTTTAAAGACTATTCAATAAACGTCAAGCTATTACTTTTATGAATTAATGTCAAAATCACAGCATTTTATATTTACTGACATAATTAAAACTATTTGGCAGTGAGAAGTTTTATTTGTTTAAGATATTCTTGACCATATATGAATGGCATCCACAGAAAATGCCTCAAAAATCTTCCACAGAATATTATCCCGTTGCTCACCAATATTATCAATGCATCTCTAACGCTGAGCTACTTTTCTATTTCATGGAAGGTAGCCAGCACAGTCATGATCCCAAAAAAAGGTAAAACTCTCACCAACCCTAAATCGTACAGACCCATTTCACTACTGAGCACCCTAGGTAAAGTCTACGAGAGGATCCTCAAAGAAAGACTCGTAGAATTCCTAGACGCTCACCTCGCAATTACAGATTACCAATTCGGATTCAGGGCTGGTCACTCCACACAAAATGCATTGGCAGAAGCAACAACCTTCATATCACAATCACTTAACGAAAGGAAACACGTCATAGGCATATTCCTAGACGTCCAGAAGGCATTCGACCAGGTCTGGCACACAGGCCTGATCGAAAAGCTCCACCTTGCTAGACTGCCCACACCTTTCGTTAAACTAATCAATTCCTATCTCTCTCACCGGACGATCAGCATCAAAGTTGCTGACCATTTATTCACCCCCTTTACTCCACAAGCTTAAGTACCCCAGGGCTCAATACTTGCTCCAATATTATACACAGTTTACAACAATGACATTCCCCGCCCACAGCAAGGATCGGAGTCCCTCCTACTTTTCGCTGATGATACGGCCCTCCTCTCATCAGGGACTCACAGAGATCGTGGACAACAACGGTCTGTATTCGAACGATCACAGGTCTACCTAGACAGAGTTATTAGGTGGTGCAATAAATAAAGAGTAACTATAAATCCCTCCAAAACATAAGCCATTCTTTTTAAAGCCTCAAATTGTCGCGATGCCCAGGGCCGGATAACTCTTTTGGAAGTAGACCTTACCTGCAGAAACTTGGTTTCTTACTTGGGAGTTCGTTTTATGAAAACTCTCAACTGGAAAACCGACGTTCAAGAAACCTTAGATAGGATGAGAAAGAGGTTTAACCTCCTGAAAGTGCTGTCTGGTAAAATGGGTGGGACATCTTCAAAAACACTATTGCACACCTACAAAACATTTGTCAGACCGATCGTCGAATACAAGGCATACGTCTATGTCTCTCTGAAGCCCCACCAACTTAATGCCATAACGGCAACCCAACGAAGAATCCTCAGATACTGCATGAGGACGGACTGGTCGTATCCATCAGCTCACATATACATATTGGCCAACATCATACCAATAAGGGACAGAATCCTAACCCTCAGCAGGAGTTATGTCCTAAGAACCATAGCTGGCTCGAACAACAGAGACAAACAAACACTAAAGACGCCTTGCAATCGCCGAGGGCAAATACTAACCAGGCATCCCATAAGAAAATTTCCGTTTCTTCTAGCAAAACTTTTGATATCTTAGAATCATTCCGCATTAAATATCGCAGTTAAAAATTGCGCGGCAAAAACGCTAATAAAGAGCCGTTCCTACAGTATGGCTGGTAACCCCTGAAGTACCTGAACTGGCATGCTAGGCAAAAGCTCTCCTCTTCCTCTTGTGCGCTCCTATCGTCCACACACATACGCCACCTTCTGAGTCCCCCCCTGTTCCTTAGTAGTCCACTATTCCTCAACAATCACAATTTCAGAAACCGACGTTTACCACACTCCCACTACTCGGACAAAAAAAAGGAGTACCCCATTTCTTGAAGAGGCCCAGGCCTAAACAAGGTTAAAACCCAGGTAGCTAGGTGACCAAATAATAAGTGTTACATGTGGTTGAACTTGCATTGAAGGGAGAATTCCAAAAATAATACACTATACAGAGTGTTATTTTTAACAAAACCAAAGTTACTAATGATCTTAGAAAAATGGTAAATCTGGCAACATTGCAAGCATCAAATTTGAAATCTCCATTTAGTATAAGAGGATTATCCCGGTTTTTGTACAATTCGAACCATTCATTTAAGAAATAAATGGTCATTTACAGACTTTTGGTTCACTCTGTATTTAAAGTAAGTTTTCGTCAATTTTGGTAAAATTCGGTAAAATTGGATATATTTAAAAATCTCTCATCCAAATTTTTTAGATATTAATTAAGTTTTTTAAAACGTCTAATTGGAACCCAAAGAATCACCCTGTGTCACCATAATCAAAAATAATATCAGTAACATGCTACCTATTTTTAATTTAAGAGAAGAAGTCTGTGTATTTTGAAATAAACGAGATATTAAGAATAGTATTTTACTTCAGGATTATTTAAAAGGCATTTTCCGATTAGTCTGCAATTTATTACATAGCTGCCTTATAGTCCATAACATAAATTTAATTGATTAAGTTGTAGAACATAAATAAGTGTTATTACGTATTTAACTTTCATCTTCAATTATTTAGATCACCTACAGATGCTTGGGTGCCCCCATTTACATCTCATATCTTTGTAAAGCAAGTAGTATCTTAGACTTGCTAAGTACTAGTTAAGTTACCCGAAGGCGCATTTTAGAAATGGAAATCAAGATTTGATGGAAAAGTAACTAGGCGATGTTATAAATAAAAGTCTGTTTTAGAAATAGATATAATAACGTCACTTATATTTACAGATTACGAGGTGAACACTAATGAAGTTCTAAAACAAATTAGTTGCTTTTTAGCTAGATTATTATAATTGTTGACTACACCTTAAAGCGTCAGAAGGGCCAATCAAGTACTTACCGATACTAACTTTTCAATTTTTAATGATTTTAATTTACACTTTCCACAAATATTACAACCTACCCGAATATAAATGCTATTATTTTTAGTTTACAGCGTTTAATATGTCCTAAATGTATTGTGCAAAATATCATCAACTCCAGTAATTACTCCATTAAAGTGTCAGGGTGTCCTTAATTTACAAACGAAGACTCTAGTGTTCATGTACATGATATTGCTCTACATCGATTTTCGTATTGTTAGAAAAATAGTCTCAACATGACTTTTCTTTGACTTTCTTACCAACTTTTCATTAAACTGAGATATATATATATATATATATATATATATATATATATATATATATATATATATATATATATATACACTAACCACTGCGGTGGTGAAGCTTTAGGAGACATTCGTTGGACTTTCCGAGTTTGAATTTGTATCAGCCAAAGTGTCTGATAAGGCTGGAATAGGCCGAAATGATTCATAACACTTTATTAATACCGATTTGCGCACGGGAAGTTTAACGAATTTGTCCTCCTAGGCCATATATTTGGTCAATTAATTCAAAAAAGCAATAGCAGCTTTTGCTAGAAGATTATATATACTAAATGCGGTTCACTAAGATAGTGGAAGATTCTCGGTGAGTTGTAGAATAAAAGAATAAAAGAAAGGATATCAGCTGCTTCATCCTTTTATTGAAGACGAATCGTGTATTAATTCATACACATCATCAGTTCATCTAGAAATTAGTTAAAGAAGCAAACATCCATAAAAAAAATGCACATGGTTTACCTTACAAAAGACATGCAGCTTATTATGATCGAAGTAAATAAATAGCTTAACTTTTGAACTGTGCAGATTATAATACAAAACGTTCAGTTTTATGTAAGAAAACACAGAAATAAGCCAGTTTTATAAAAATATAAATCGTTGCAAAGAACAGAAAAAAAAATTGTCGTCTAAGAAACAGAGAAACTTTCCAACATAAAGGATAATAAGAATTCCAAAATAGCCTTGATATGATTTATTAATTGACATTATTATGTTTTATATTTAACTTTTAGTTGCATTAATCAATACAGTTGTTGCAAAGTAGTTAATGAAATAGTACTAAAAAAGCAAATGGGCATTAAATCTTAGATATTTCTCAATAACTAATATTAATCGCAATCCATATCTATATCGTTCTCATCCTTTAAATCATCTCCTATATTAATTATCACCGGTTCAATATATTTCTGCAAATTGTCCACCGCAAACATTTTTTCTTCTACTTTCTTGAAATGGTTCACATAATTATGCCACTGCTCTTTAGCTACGCGTTGGTAAGCTTCTTTTATCAACCGTTCTACCGTTTTTTCTTTAAAATCGACGTTGTTTGAAGCCACATACCTTTTCACTTGACTTGACACTATCTCAATCGGGTTCAGCTCGCAATGGTAAAGCGGCAGTCTCAAAATCTTAACGCCTTATTTTTCCGCAAATGTTTCAATTTTGTACTTGTTTTACTCGTCTCTTAATGCGGCCGCAGTATCCAGTAATTCACTTTTTGGGCAATCTTTATTGAAGAAAATGTTTTTTTTTTCGATTAGCCAATCCTTGATTTGCCTTTTGTTCTGCAATTTTTTCGGGAAATAAAATTTGCGGAAGTAGTACAACGTGTTATCCAAAATGACAACGTTTTGTTTTTTCGGCAAGTTTGGAATTAACGCCTTCTCAAACCATTCTTCTTATAGATCCCTGTCCATTTTGTCGTAGTAATCAGCGGTTCCCTTCTTGGCCAAGAAAGTTAATTCGGCCCATGCCAGAAAACCAGTTTCGCTTCCAGCATGAAGAACAACAAATCGAGGACCTGTTTGGGATGTAGCTTTCAGTCCAGTAGAGAGCCCTTTTCTCTCTTCTCGTGGCATCTCGTGGATTGTTGATCGTTGTGCCCCTTCATTGTTTTTGACTGAAGCACCGACGTTAGTCCAAGACTCATCAGCATAAACAAGGTTTACATTATCCTTCTTCCTCAATGTTTTTACCTATTTGTCTGAGTTACTTGTGTGTCCAGGATATGATATCTTTTCTTTCCATCATTATCGAATCTCGACCTCTTTTACCATATTCAAAACCCATGTCATTTAGTAGCCTAAGAAATGTGGCTTTTGGAAAAGCTGGTAGGTCCTCATCATCATCCTTCACTCTGTTCATTATGCTGTCGACGGTTGGTGGTATGTTACCAAAAAAAAAATCATGGACAATTTTCCTTATTCGAGATTTCACTCCCTCATCGTAAGTATTCTGACGTGAATTGGACTGGAAACTGTTTTTCTTCCTTTTTTGTACCTAATTTATATTTAAATGGGAATAAGCCACAATTAAAGGTTAAAATACGTTTATTGACGTTTCAATTTCCACTTTCCGAAGTGGAAATTGAAACGTCAATAAACGTATTTTAACCTTTAATTGTGGCTTCTTCTTCTTAGAGTGCCATATCCCTACGGAACGTCGGCGACTACCATGCTTATAATATTTTTATATTGATCTCGGTCTTGCGCTACGTGTAGCAATTGGTCCGCTGTCAAACCTGTCCACTGCCGCAAATTCCTCAACCAACAGAGTTTCTTCCGTCCTATCCATTTCTTTCCTTCGATTTTACCGTTGAGAATTAACCGAAGGAACTCATATCTTGGTCCTCTGATTATATGTCCAAGATATTCTAGTTTACGCCTCTTAATAATATTTAATAGAGTTCGTTGATGTCCCATTCTTCGAAGAACTTCTTCGTTTCTGGTTCTGCTAGTCCATGGAATTTTAAGTATCCTTCGATACAACCACATCTCAAACGCCTCGATTTTATTCATGATACCGGCGTTTAAAGTCCAAGTTTCACATCCATACAAAAGTACAGACCACACGTAACATCTTGTAAACTTTTCACGGATTTCTAAATTTAATGAGTTATTGGATAATAGAGGCTTGAATTTTTGAAATGAGTTTCTTGCCTGTTCAATTCTACATCGAATTTCGAAGGATGGATCTAGATTTTGGGTAATCCAACATCCAAGGTATTTGAATCTCTGAACTCTCTGCAGCGGTTGTTGGTTTAATATCAGTTGGGTTGCGCCGATATCCACTTTACTGGTCACCATGTATTTAGTTTTATCAATATTTATCGACAGTCCCCAATTTGTGCATTCCATGTCAACTCTATTGATTAGCTCCTGCAGATCGTCGATGTTTTCAGCTAGAATCACAGTATCGCCGGCGTACCGTATATTGTTAATTATTTCTCCTCCTATGATAATTCCTTTTTGATCTTTTAAAGCTTCCCTAAATAGATTCTCAGAATACACGTTAAAGAGGGTGGGAGATAGTATACAGCCCAGGGAGATAGTCTTACGCCTCGTTCAATACTGATTGGCTTTGATTCTCTGTTGTTGGTATTAATAATGGCTGTTTGGTTCCAGTAAAGTTTGGCAATAAGTTTGATGTCTTTCTCATTTAGTTGGATGCTCTGCAAGGCGGTAATTAGTCTGGTATGCTGAACGCGATCAAATGCCTTTTCAAAATCAATGAAGCACATATATACGGGTTTTCTTACCTCCCAACATCGTTGAAGGAGTGTTTGCATAGAAAATAGTGCTTCTCTAGTTCCAAGGCATCTCCGGAACCCAAACTGCTCTTGACTAATTATTTCTTCGCACTTGTTGTTAATTCGGTTTAAAAGAATATGCAACAGTATTTTAACGGCATGGCTCATTAAACTAATGAGTCTACAGTCGCTACATTTCTTAACGTTTGGTTTCTTAGGTAGAGGAATAAAGATCGATTTTAACCAGTCCGATGGAATTTCACTGGTATCATATATTTGATTGAAAAGTACAGTGAGTTCTTTTATATTGTCATTTGAGAGTAATTTTAGCCATTCGCTGTATATTTGATCTGGTCCACTGGCTTTGTTGTTTTTGGCTTGGTGTATGGCTTTTTCCACTTCACCTTTTAAGATTGATGGTCCTGTATTTGCACTTAAGTTAGGTAGTGATCCTCGATCATCCTTAAATAATGCTTTAATGTAGTTTTCCCATTCCTCCATTACTTCGTCTTCTAGGGATAGTGCATGACCTTCATTATTCGTTAATGTTATGGGTGTATTTCTTTTGTGTACTGTTGTGGCTTATTCCCATTTAAATATAAATTAATTTAAAATGCCACATGAAAATAGCTTCAGAACAATATTTTTTGTACCTGTTTCAGTTCACCTTGCTGGGCCTCTTCGCGGATGTCATAAATTTTGCAAATACTCACACTGCTCATTTTCGAAACTTTTTTCACAGTAATAGTCAAGCTCTTACTACTTTTTAAGTTCAGATGATAGTTCAATACATTAATTATAACACTTTTTCTTGCACACTAAGAATCATAACCTGTTTGAAATTCATCACAGATACTGGCAACGACTCCACGATGTAGTCACTTTCATCTGCTTACGAAAATAAAATAGAACTGAGCTTTCATAGTTTTTGCCAACAAGTTTTGACCTAATGGCCAGTACCCAAATCGATAAAGAGACATGTTTGCTTTGCGTGAACAATGGAGATTAAAACTGATCGCTTCTCCTAATGACTTTTAATGATCTTTATTTCCCAAAGAATGTGTTTACAATGGGAGCTACTGAAAATTGATAAATATAGATAACCTATCGACAAAGACTTTCTGATACCTATATTTAACTTTTTTTATAGTATTTTTTTTCATGTTATTGTTTAGTTCGACAATGTAACTCTCTTATTTATACATCGATGATTGAATCATGCTTTAGTTGAAACAATAATGGTAGTCTTTTATACGTAGGCAATTGTTTTGTACTCGTATATTTCAGTGCTATGATTCTTAAATCCGGTCCTGATGCGTTGCTCGGGCCAAACCGGCAACGGCAACTGCATTTTCACTGCGGCTTCTAATATAGGTATTGTGACTGACCTTATTCTTCTTGCAGTACCGTCTCCTATCGGAGGTTGGCTACCATCACAGCAATCTTTACTTTGTTGGCTGCAGCTCTGAACAAATGTATTGAACTGCACCCATACCACTCCCTTAAATTTCGTAACCAGGAAATCCTCCTACGTGCCACATTTCTCTTTCCCGAGATTTTTCCTTGGATTATGAGTCTAAGCAGAGAGTACTTTTCTCCTCTCATTACGTGGCCCAGATATTCGAGTTTTTTCGTTTGTATGGTTTTTATGACTTCGCATTCCTTCCCCATCTTCAGCAGAACATCTTGATTTGTTACTCTTTCTGTCCATGGTATTTTCCACATTGACTGACCATAAAGCTGTATATCACGAAATGAAAGCTTGGACAAAATGGACAGATCTTATAAATATACTAGATGCCTTGAACTATTAATATATCGACAAAAGAGTGCTGAAAATATGATGGGTACCTCGATCACGAATGTAGAGCTGTTGAGAAGGATGGGAAAAGACAAGAGGACTAGTAACATCAGAAAGTTATAAAATTTAGGACATATCAAGTAAGAAAGGCGAACGTTATAACTTCTGATAGTATGCAATGAAGAAAGAGGAAACAGACATATTTTCTGGTTGAACTAGTTAACTGCCTAGTTTGGATGTAATTTCATTGAATTCTTCAGTGTGGCGATATCCAAAATGTGGATTGCTATAATTATTGACAACCTTTTAAGAGGAGATGCAATAGAAAAAAGAAACAAAAAAATTAACTAGTATTTCAATTTAAAACGTTGCTTCATCACAGGTAAAAAAAACAAAACTACGTAAAAAGTATAGATATTGTAAAAGTACTTTTTTCTCATCTTAGGGAGAAGTCTGAAATCGTCAATAGGGCGCCTTTTCATTATCTCAGTCCAGGAGGCCGCCTGACTGACCTTAGTGCAGGATTAGTCCTTCGTACTCCCGGTGATAGTTCCCTACGTACTTTAGAACGCCTACCAGCGAAACCAGACACTCCTCTGTCATCCAGCGATGCGAAAGCGGAACGCCCGCTGTAAGACCGGCATCAACTCCGAAGCAATACCAATAATTAATCCACATATTGTCAGCAAGGAGGCTCTCTGTTCTCTTCTCTGTGCTCCCTTTCTTTTCGTTCCAAAAAACTAACTTTTTGGTTTTTTTAGAGGAACCCCGTTCTATGTAGGGCATGGAAGACCCTCATCACCTCCTAGAATGGCATTACTCTCGGTCTGGTATTTCCTCGTTACTCGCACAGTCCAACTCAGACAGTCTAACTCACTCTTCTTGATCACTGCACGGATTCATTGTAAAAGTACTACAATTTAGTTAGATACTAAATTAAAATTTAATGTAAATTGTAATCATGAAAATTTTTATAAACATATTTAAGCTAAATTTAGATTTATATTAACATATTTTGTCAAAAGTGCGTAGGCCGGTTTTTTTTTTAAACTGTTCCCTATCAACCTCTAGATTTTTTATTTTATTTTTTTATTGGTAATGGATGAAGCTCGTTACGCTATAGGTACTTATATTCCACATGGTACTTTAAATTGCAGTAAGATATTGCGTTCTAAAAATACGTTACATCAATATTGCTATACTAATTATAATTTTTATAATTTGACAAGCATTCCTTTCATTTCTATCAATGTACTGTACTAACTACGCTACAACTACTTCAAATGAATGTATGTCAATCCGTTCTCTGGGAATTCGCTTTAATTGCATAAGACTCGACTTAATATTTAGCCATACAAGTCATTTATCCTAATTAGGAGATGTCATTGTCTTAACGGTACAAAAATTATTTACTTATTGATAATGGGATAATAGGACGGATATTTGTTCCTCTAAAAGATACTTTATATTATTATCTCACGTGCTGGTTTTTTAAACATGTAGTTTTAGAATTTTACAAACGGAAAGAACGATATATTTACATTGTCGGATAAAGGCGTTATAACCATATAGGTATATCTATAAAAATAGAAAGTATC
The DNA here is from genome assembly GCF_040954645.1 of Diabrotica undecimpunctata. NCBI lineage: Eukaryota > Metazoa > Arthropoda > Insecta > Coleoptera > Chrysomelidae > Diabrotica > Diabrotica undecimpunctata. Next base: position 38,743,812 of record NC_092805.1, on the reverse strand, counting down.
GGTATAGCTCACAGCAAGGAAAAAAAATAATAAAAGATAAAGTGCTCAGTGCCTTCTAACATGATTGCCACAAATTGGCCGAAGTAGTGATCCTTTTCCTAGTTAGCATTTGTTTGTGTGTTTTTGTACCATTTTCAATGTATTACATGTTTGTTTGTAATTTTTTAAAATTATGACCAGCTTTAAATATGGCATTATGAAGAATTCACGAATCTGCGCAGTGTTGTCAACAGCTTTCCTTTCAGGTCTTGTGATGCGGTCATCGAAACGCAGGCATCTAATAAGAAACTTGAACCGTTTTAGACTTATAACCAGTCGAAATATTTCCACGCCAGGTCCGTCTGTATCTCAGAGATCGTCTAACATCATTTTGTTGGCGTGCAAAGTTCCTGCTAGATATAAAAGGTCTATGAAGGCCTTGAGTTCTGTTATGTCCGTGGCAGTTGCATCACGTTGTCGTTCAAAGCGATCCCTTACTTCAAGATAAATGTACTGGTTTGTGAACTTGACTATTGTTAATAGCATTTTATCAGAAAATATCTGCCTCCAACATATGTTACTTAGGTAGTCGTGCTTCATGTATTACTCCTGAGAGATGTGCAACCAAGTTATGCGGCTTAGTGCGTCACTAGGTTTTATCTTTTCCAAAGTAAAATAAATTGTTTTGTAAATCTGGTTCTTCTTTTGTCCCAATCTCTTCAGTATCAACTCTTTCATCTGTTGGCTGATCTTTCACATCTATGTCCGGTTCATCCTCAAAATTTCCACTTTGTTAGGGGCCTCTTCATTTTCGTTCTCATCTAACATAAATTTTCGAAAATATTTTATACAATTCGGATAATTTAGGTTGTAAATCCGCTTTGCAGCCATTATACTGAAAATAAAAATATAAAATAACACTCACCTATAATAAGTAGGCCGAAAATAGCCTAAAATACGACCACGTATTTAAGACCAAGTAAAACAACACTTACACGTTATGTCGCAATGTATCAATATAATACAATACGCTTTTATGTAAACACACTCAATCACTAGGATGTTACGAATACGACTGAGCGGTAGACTAAACCAGTCTAGGAAGGTACTATGAAAGTGGCTTCTCCTTACTTTAGGGTTCAATAATAGCATTGAAAATTGGCGAGCTTGTATCATTTTGATATACATGCGACCGACGGAGGGTTAAATAATAATAAATAAAACACCATAAAAAAACTCTGAAAGTCATATCATATAAAAAAATAAGTTTAATCTTTGTATGTAGGTATATTTAAAAACCCTTAAAAGGACTACATAAAAAAACACAAACGTTTTCGGAATAATAATTCCATCATCAGGTTAAAAAGCAGGTTAACATGCCTGAGCCACCAAAATATTAGGGTACAACCCTTTACAAAAAATTGTTATTAGCAAAAAATGTACATGTTGTTGTTTCAAAGTGAGTGATGTTTAATACTTTATCAGATTTAACTTTGAAGTTAAATAAATAAGTGAGTTAGGCCATGTAGAACATATTTACGCTTTGTTGACTATTTCTTGGACTGCGATACCGTAAAATGAGATAAAATGTGGCATATACTTAGAGAAATGGGTACGCCGGAACATCTAATCTATTTATTACAAAAACTATATTATGTAAATAATACTGCTAATGTAAGAGTTAATAATGTGATTTTGAAAAACTTCAAATTTAAATCTGGAGTTCAACTGTTCAAAAACCTACGTTATGCTGATGACACTGTTATATTGGAGTCATCACCAGCAGAACTGGAACAAATTATGTATAGGCAAAGCACGGTTAGTACAGAATATGGTTTGAAAATAAATATGCAGAAAACCAAAGTGATGATCATCGATAGAATCAGAAACAACCAAGCAGAGATAAGAAACATGGCAGGTTACGAAGTGGTCAGGCAATTTAATTACTTCTTCTTCTTCTTCAAGTGCCATCTCCGCGGTGGAGGTCGGCAATCATCATAGCTATTCGGACTTTTGAGACGGCTGCTTTGAAAAGTTTATCTGGTTTACATCCGTACCACTCTCTCAGGTTGCGCAGCCATGACATTCTACGCCTCCCTATGCTTCTCTTTCCTTGGATCTTTCCCTGCATAATCAGTTGGAGCAAGGTGTATTTCTCTCCACGTGTAATATATCCGAGATATTCCAATTTGTTCTTAGGCTTCGTTATTACTAACAACGGAGGATGCGAAGATGAGATCCGTCGACGCATCACAATGGCCAGATCGGCAACAGCCAAACTCACAAAAATTTGGAAGAACACTGACATCGCAAAAAATACAAAATTGAGTCTTGTTCGAGCATTGATATCTCCTATCGCCACCTGTGCTTGAGAAACTTAAACAATAAAAAAAGCCGATTCAAAGCGTATAATGGCATTTGAAATGTGGGTCTATACCTAACTCAATTATAGCAGAACTTAACATAAAAACTAGACTCATCACAACTATCAACCAAAATATACAGAGGACATATAATTAGATGAATTTGAAAGTAACGTAACGGGTAAAAGATTTAGAGGAAGATCTCCAGTACGATGGTCATACCAAATAAAGGACATGACTGGTTACTCATTCTTAAAGCAAAACAACACGCACAGGAGAGAGATAATTGGACAAAAATAGTCAAACAAATTACATTACGCCACTACATTCTTACGAAGGAGAAAAGATAAAAGAGAAGAGTTAGGCCAAATCGACTTATTTTTATCCCTAAAAATTGTGGTATAATTTATTACCAATATTTTTGTGACACCTTGTATATGTTTCTTTTATTATATTATTCTTATGTAAAATAGCTCGATATTTAAAATATTTTATACCAAAGAATGTGAACAATAATTTCATTCATTTAACATGAATAAAATTCAGTTATATTCAGTTACGTTTTTTACAATTACAGTACAACTTAAATAAACATCATATTATTATTATGTTAGTTGTAAATTATGCACTTATTAACTACTCGTAAACTTAGGATAGAATGTAGGTGCGTTTTGAATAATACAAAATACACCGTTACATGAATTTTGCGTTACAATCCTTTCAAATTAGTAGAACATACGCTATTCTACAATGGCCATTATTTTCTTAAAAGAAAACTGCGAGGAGTTTCATGACTGTTATCGCATTCATTAAAATAATACATCTAACTACCTGTCTTGGTTAACAGAATCGGATCCAAGTTTCATAAGATCTTAGAATGAGATATACAAGTAATTATTTCTTATATTTATTTGTTAAAACCAAAAAATATATCGAAAACACATTAACTAAACATTAACTTATTATGAATATCACAATATTAAAAAGTCAATTATAAAGTAGGTATTAAGAGGCAAAATTGCTTATTCAAACTAAACTAGAGATAGTTTATTCTTCTCAAGTTTATTCTTCTCCACTTGTACTTCCCGGTACGTTGGAAGCAACCGCTCATCTACATTATTTAATTAACGTTGTAAGTTTTTTATAAGCTATTATTCTATCTCTGTTAGCCTCATTTGCTCTATAATAGATGTAAGCCTCCCCTAATTTCTTTACTCCTCTATTTCTTGATATAATTATCAATCTTATTACTGAAGCTATCTGCTAATCACCTTAGTAGGTCCCCTTGTACTCTCCTATTTTTTTAAGATCTCCACTGTAATATTTAATCATTCCAAGTTCTATAGTTTGTAGCGTTTTCATTTTTCTGGTCAACTGCCCTTAAATGTTGTCTGTGCTGTACCACGAAATGCCTATACTATCTCGTAAACTATTTATATTTCGTCTATCTACGTCGTATTGCAAGTCCCCATATAACTAATTTTGTCTGTGCTTATATACATGTATATATATATATATATATATATATATATATATATATATATATATATATATATATATATACATGTATATATATATATATATATATATATATATATATATATATATATATATACAGCTCAACAGGCCCTAGAGGCTCATGGCTTAAAATTTTTCCACTATTTTCCTCCATTTTCTTCTGTCCACGGCCGCAATTCTCGAGTTTGTTATCCCGATTGATAGTAGGTCTTCCTTAAACGCTTCTACTTGTTTCGTGTTTGTGCTCTTCGCTTCTTTGCTTCCCCTCCCAGCAGCAAGTCCTTTGTCCACCTTCCATCTGCCATTCTTGTAAATCTGTCTAATTTCTGGTTTACCGTACAGGTCTCCGATCTCTTCATTTGTTCTCCTTCAAACGTCTTCATAGTACTTTACTACCCCGAATATTTTTCTTATAAAACACTGTGTTCCCAGATGTTCGGCATATTTTTTTGATTTTTGTTCCTAACCTATATATATATATATATATATATATATATATATATATATATATATATATATATATATATATATATATATATATATATATATATATATATTGCTCCCATACAGCATTGTGGGTTGGATCACTGTTCAGTATAGTCACAATTTTGCCTCTCTTGAGATGTTTTTTGTGCTTAGTTAAAAATCCTCAGCAGTTTCCCTTTAGTTGTTGCCATTAACACCACATCGTGGCCAAGACCAAGACCAAGGCCAAGACCTGGTTTCTGTTGTTATAAATAATACCTTTCGTTCGTATTCCACTCTCTTTCATTACTGCCTCCAGCACGAAATTTCAGAGTATATAGGAGACGGGATCGCCTTGCTTTAGTCCCCTCTGTTGTCGGTCTTCATTAAGGTCATTTTTACTAGTCTGATCAACTTTCCGGAATTCCAAGTACTCTTAGGGCATGATACAAATGCCTTCTTATCACAGAATCATAAGCTTGTTTGAAATCTATAAACAGGAGGTTTAGCTTTAACTTTTGCTCATACGTACTGCTTTGAATCATTTTTAACACGAATATTTAATCTATAGTGGATCCGCCCTTTCTAAATCCTCCCTGGTATTATCGTAGTTTTGTAGTTCTCGCAGACTGCTTTATCTCCCTTCTTATGAATGGGAATGAATGGAATATTACCTATCTTCATACTACTGGTATTTCCTCTAGCTCCCATCGTCTGTGTTTTGTCTATGTAAAAAGTATCTATAAAAAAATGTTTATGTTAATATTTAGTTCTGAATCACGAGTCACACTCAGCACAAGGTATGTGATAGATGACATTAACTTGTTCCAAAAGGGACAAGGGTGTTTTGTTTTTAGAAAATAAATTTTTATATTGTCTTGACATTCTTAACAGCAATTTTAAAAGGAACGTTATTGTGTTTATACAGTCTAATAAGTTTTTCAGTAACCTGAGGAAAATAGGGTAAAGAGGAGTAATGAAGTTTAAAGTTAGTAATAAATTCACTAAAATGAAAAGAATCTATAATAACATAATCATTATTATAGTTGTAAGGTTTTGACAAGATGTCAGTCAAAAATTTTGCAATATTTATATTGAGTGAATTGATTGAAAAAACAATGGGCCCCATGCTCAATGTAGGCTTATGTATTTTCGGTAGACAATGAAATCTAGGAGTATACCCATCATAATTATATAAAAATTTAGCAAGAGGTTGATCTATGATCTTTAAGTTTTTTAGGTGAGTAATGAATTTTTTGATTTTATTTGTAAATTTAGAATAAGGTTTGGTAGAGAGAGGTTGATAGTACCTATCATCATCTAACAACGATTGACTAAGACTGAGATATTGATCTCTATCCATGAGTACAGTGGCATTACCTTTGTCACTAGTAAGAACGAGAAGATTAGGGTGTGTTTTTAAAAAAGATACCATCTCCCTGTAAATCTTATCTAACTCCGATATGGGTTGTCTAAGGCGATTAGTAAAATTCAACAGAATATTGTTGGAAGAAGGCCTAAGAGATAGAAGGTCAGAGTTGTCTGAATAAGACAAAATATTCTCAACATCTGCAAATATTCTACTAATAGAATAATCTTTGAGAGTTAGTTGTAGGCCAAATTTCGGACCCAAGGATAACTCAGAATGTGCTGAGGAACCTCAGTATTAGATAATTTCTTAATCCACTTAGGGTTGAATTGAATTTTCTTAAATTGAGGGGTGTCTAAGTTATTAAGTTTCTTACGAATGTGTGCCATGGATTTTTGATAAACAAAATTAAAATTTTTAGGCAAATAAGCCTTAAAAGTATCCAACATATGGTCGGGAAGGTGATTATCTAAGAAAGCAGTGACATTATTGATTTGAGAAATAATAAACTTAATATCAATGTAAACCTTAAATATATGGAAATTAAGTAATCGTGCCCTCACCTGTCTGTTCAATGCCTGGCTTCTACGGTAGAGTGTTCCATTAGTAGAACCTGAAGTTGATGAAAGAATGTTGGAAGTGGTGTCTGTGATAAATCTTCGGATCTTCTTAGTTCTCCTACAGTCAAGAAGAAAAGTTCTTCTTGCTTCCGCTGTTGCTAGATTCTCTGTCAGGTTGGTCCATCTTTTTAGCTTCTTTACTACTGGTTCTCCATGGATGCGCCTGGTGGTAAAAGCGTAAAACCTCTCTGTTACTGAAAGCATCGAGAAAAGGAGCACGACCATTAATCCAATATAAATCAAGAATCACTCGAAGAGTGGTGGGTTTTTGGTCAAAACTCACCGTTACTTCTCGAGATATTTCTATTTTTCCGTTTATCTGCTGCACCCTGTATATATATATATATATATATATATATATATATATATATATATATTGTTATGATGTGTTTTTTTGTTTGAATGATGAGCAATGAGTATTTTTAATAATATAATATATAGGGTTTTTATCGCGGTTCTCAAAGAATTAGCTTGTAAGTACTTTTTTAAATTATCTTTATTATAACTATTATGAAACACACATATATATCTAACCTATAATGTAAATTTAAAATAAACTATCTTTAAATTGATATTCTTATAAAACTAATTAAATTCTATAGACAATCTAAAATTTAAACAAAACTATCTTCAAAATTGAAATTGTTATGACACTAACTAAATTATATTAACAAAATTTTGTACCTTTCTTTCACTGAATGCCTAAATGAACTGTTTTCCACTATATATATTCTAATCACCACTGAAAGTCTTCGTACTTCGGTTATCCTTGTTTTTTGTGAAATTACTTTTTTCAATTATCAGCTTCTACCAATTTAAGATATATTTTTCTTCACCAGCATGTATACACCACCAACCAAACCAGCAAACAGCATTTATATTTATTCTTCTTTTCAATATACCAATATCCAATTATTATAAGTTGATTTATACTAATCTCCAACCATAAAATTTAATTTCTTCCAATATACCTTTTTTATCTTCAATAATTATTTGTGTATAATTATAAATGTGCATTAAATATATGCATAATTTTTAATCTTCATTTAACTCACTATATTAAACAATTTGACTATTTGTAACTGATTCACTGACTGTCTTGAAAATTCTGAACAATTTACTTCACTCTACTAACTTTCATAATAAACTGGCCTGACTTCTGACTAAAAACTTCCAAAAACTGCCTGACTTCTGAATAAAAACTTAAAAAACTTCTGAACAATTGACTTCACTAAGTAAATGTATCTATCTTCTAACTAACTTTCATGATAAAACTGCTAAAAACTGCCATCTTGAATCCAAATCACGGGTATTTATATGTTTTTTGGATTTCTAGAACCATCTCGTAAGATATCATGTTCCAATTTGTTCTATCAAATACTTGTATGAATTTTCTGGAACAAACCATTTCGCAAACATGGCCATCTCCGGAGATCCAGAGAATTCCATTCTTTTCTATTAATAATTTTGTTTACATTTAGGCTTTTCAGATCAGAATATATAATTAAATTAGTAACTAACACTCTAATTTAATAAAATACACATTTCAAACAATATATTATTATAATAACCCCACTTATATTCGTATTATGATTCTTAATTTGACACTTGGAGTATGTATAGTTGGTTGCCTAGGCACATGGCTCACTTAAATCTATTATTTTACAATTTATTATATTTTTCTATTATATTTTTACAATTATTATATGCTAATTTCTTAAAATGCCCTCACATAAATATATTTTATTAAATTCTCTAGTATATAACTTATTTAAAACAACCAAATATCTAATATTATGTAGTATATAACTTATAAATTATTTTCTATTAACCCTAATCGTATCAATACCCCAAAATAATATTTAAAATAAATAATTTACTTATTATTTTTTTAAATATTAATTTTCTCATACCTTATTAAATTTAATAAATCAAATTTTTTTTTTTTTTTTAAATGTGTTAAATACATCCCTGTTCGCTGTCTATGTCAAAACAGAGAACAACGGAGCACAGTTCGGCTATTCTATGGTCAAACTGTCATGTCAAATAAAATATAACCTTAATTAAAAATATAATGGATATTGTGTTCTGTTTATTTATAGACAAAATCTAGGAATTATTTCCATTCAACATGCTTTCATCCATATGAATTGGTAAGTTTTACACTTTTTATAAAGACATTTACACAATCAATTCTGTATCTAACCCCAAATTATGATTTTTAGGGTACAAATTAATTTCCATATATACAAAATTCAACAAGTATGATGTCAAATTGATTCAAAATAATGAAATCTACCATCTATTTAACAAATCAAGTCTATTGAATAAAATGGATATATCAGTAAGTTGGTATTGTTGTTATTATTTGTGTTATACTTAGATCTGGTATTATCCTTTTATAATAATTAATTATTCCAATGAAACCTCTTAAAGTTCTTAAATTGTGTGGTGTTTTATATTCCTGAATGACTTGTGTCCGTTCTGGATCCATTTCGATTCCCTTAGTGTTAAGTTTATAACCTAGATATATGACTTCTTTTTTAAAAAATGTACATTTTTCTTGATTTATTTTAAGTCCAACTTTATCTAATCTGTTTATTATAATTTTTAGGTGTTTCTCATGATCTTCAGCCATTTTAGAAAAAATTAATATATCATCAATGTAGTGAATTACAAAATGTTCATATTGATCCAAAATATCATGAAGACATCTACATAGAGCACTGCAAGATGATTGAAGTCCAAATGGTACTACTTTGAATTGATATACTACTCCATCTATCTGAAATCCTGTATACTGTCTACTTTTTCTTTCTAGAGGTATTAACCAAAAACTATGCTGTAAATCGATTTTAGTGAAAAATGACATTCCTGTAATTCTTCCTAATATTCCATCTATACTCATTGGTGCTTCAAATTGCTTTTCAGTAATCTTGTTAATATTCCTTGCATCCAAACATAACCTGATTTCACCTGATCTTTTTCGTACTACTACTATGGGGTTAATAAAACGTGTGTCTGCCTTCTCAATGATCCCATCTTCTAACATATTATTAATTGTTTTGTTTACTTCTTCTCTGTATTTATATGGTATTGGGTATGATTTTGTTTTAAAATCTTTTTCCTCCTTAACTCTTATACTATGGATATAATTCTGTGCAATTCTATTTTCTTTATTGACAAGTCCCTTGTGTTGCTGCAATATAGAAATGACTATTGATTTATATTCTTCAGGGCAATTTAAAACTTTCATCATATCTTCTTCTTTACAAATAAAATTATTCTTCATTATGTACTCATTATTCCTTGCTTCCAATTTTACGCACTCCGCCTCGTAGGCATCCATCTGCTTAAAATTTCCATTCCTTAAATATTCACTACAATAATTATTTTTTACATTCTTTTGGGACATTTCCCTATCATCAAAATACATTTCTTCTTCATAAACATCATTATTTTCTTTTAATAATATCCTATCAACTCTTATTCCTTCTTCTACCTCATCTTTCTGCATAAATTTAATTATTTGCCCTTCCAAAGTTACCATTTTTTCTTCAAAATCTATCTTTACTTTCTTCTTTTCCAATTCATCATTTCCCATTAATATATCAACACATAAATCCTTGACAATAAATCCTTGCATATTAATTTCTTTATTAAGAATATTAATTTTAAAATTGGCTAGTTTATCAATTTCACCCAACTTCTTATTATTTGCACCAATAATTTTAATTTTTGGAATCTTTATTATATCTGATAGTTTTAATGTATTAAAAATAAAATTCTCCGAGACTAAAGTACTTTCTGAACCAGTATCTATCATAATCTTAATCATTTTATTTTTGGCCAAAGCATTTATATAAATTAAATTAATAGATTCAATAATTTTCTCTTCATCTAAAGAAATAAATTCAGAAGGTTTTTCATAATAGCAATGGCCTAACTTGTAATTCAGAAAGTTTACTGCACAAAATTTTGATTATTAGAATTGTCCGATTGTATCTGACCACTTGGATCTGATGTCCTATGTCTTTCCCTACTATGACTTCTACTCACATTTTCCTGCCTTGTATTATTTTGTTCCCTGTCTTCGCAGCTTCTATTCCTTCGAACACAATTTACCTGTCTGTTATAGTTAGGTCGCTCTGTATTTCTTCTATTATTAAAATCTTGTCTATTATTATTAGTACTGTCATTAAAATGTTGTCTATTATAATTAGTATTATTATTAAAATTTTGTCTATTATAACTAGTATTATTATTAAAGTTCTGTCTATTTGGATTACTGTTATTATTATTAAAATTTTGTAAATTATTACCATACCTAGTATTAATGTTATATGATTGTCTATATTGTTGAATATCATTTTTATTATATTGAAAGTTATTATTGTTTTTTCTGTTGTTATTATTACTTGTCATATTGCCTCTTTGTATTCTTTGAATAAAATTAATAAAACTATCTATTGTTTGAATATTTTGTACAGTTACGGTTTGCACAACATCAGCATCAAAATGTCTAGATACATTTAAGACTGTTTCATCCTCTCTAAGTGGTGGTTCTAAATATTTTGCAACTGTTATCAATTTCAATGCATAATCTACCATATTTGATTTTAAATTTTGATTATACTTTCCAAAATATAGAATTTCTCTAAACTTGGCTTGCTCTAATTCACCCCAATAATAATTTAAAAATTTATTTTCAAATGTTTGAAAGTTATCTAAATCATTTTCAATACTAGCAAACCAAGTTGCTGCATTGTCATTTAATGTCACTCTAATATAATCTTTAATATCATTAATATTATTCACAAATCTTAATTTATGTTTTAAACTATTTATGTATACTCTAGGATGCAAATTTTTTATATTACCAGAGAATTTAATCCCAGTCTCATTTGTTAAATTTAAGTAAGGTCTTCCTATGTCTCTCATTTGTGAAATATCATCTATTCTCTGTTCCACATTTCTTATTTGATTACAATTTATTTGGATATTTTGTTGTATATCGTCTAATTTTTCTTCTGTGTTTCTCCTGTCTTCGTTAATTTTTACTTCTAAGTTACATTTCTGTAACTCTATTTTCTGTTCTATATCTATCTTATTATCTTGAATAATCCTCTTTACTTCTGTCCTCTCATTGTCTATCCTTTTCTTGTAGTCATTCCGTATACTTTTTATTTCATTTGCTACTTTTTTCTCTGCAGCTTCAAGTTTTTTATCCATTTGTTTTACAATTTTATTATTATTATCTTCTATTTTCTTTTCTAATTTTCTATAATTCTCTTCCAATTTCTGTTCCATTTTTTTCATGTCTTCTTTGACTTCTTTTGAATTCTCTTCCAATTTTTTTATGTCTTCTTTGATTTCTTTTGAATTCTCTTCCATTTTTTTTATATTCTCTTCCATTTTCTGTTCCATTTTTTTTATGTCTTCTTTGATTTCTTTTGAATTCTCTTCCATTGTCTTGTTCATCTGCATCATTAATGACATCAAAGCTGCCATATTGACATTTTCCTCTCTTTCTGGATTCATTTCTGCAGTATCTTGTGGAACTTGAACTAAACTCTCCTCTTGTATAGGTTGTGTTTCTACTTCCACATCTTCTTCATTCTTTTTGCTTCTTGTACCTTTCTTTCCTTGAGACATTTTGAGACTTTACTTGTTCAAATATAATTAAAATTAAAATCTATAATTTTTTTTTTTTTTTTACTGATAATTAATTTAACTATATGAGAGCACTTATCTTCCCAAACTAATTCTTTTAAATAGAGAGCCACCGCGTTGGGTGCCAAATTGTTATGATGTGTTTTTTTGTTTGAATGATGAGCAATGAGTATTTTTAATAATATAATATATAGGGTTTTTATCGCGGTTCTCAAAGAATTAGCTTGTAAGTACTTTTTTAAATTATCTTTATTATAACTATTATGAAACACACATATATATCTAACCTAGTCAATGTAAATTTAAAATAAACTATCTTTAAATTGATATTCTTATAAAACTAATTAAATTCTATAGACAATCTAAAATTTAAACAAAACTATCTTCAAAATTGAAATTGTTATGACACTAACTAAATTATATTAACAAAATTTTGTACCTTTCTTTCACTGAATGCCTAAATGAACTGTTTTCCACTATATATATTCTAATCACCACTGAAAGTCTTCGTACTTCGGTTATCCTTGTTTTTTGTGAAATTACTTTTTTCAATTATCAGCTTCTACCAATTTAAGATATATTTTTCTTCACCAGCATGTATACACCACCAACCAAACCAGCAAACAGCATTTATATTTATTCTTCTTTTCAATATACCAATATCCAATTATTATAAGTTGATTTATACTAATCTCCAACCATAAAATTTAATTTCTTCCAATATACCTTTTTTATCTTCAATAATTATTTGTGTATAATTATAAATGTGCATTAAATATATGCATAATTTTTAATCTTCATTTAACTCACTATATTAAACAATTTGACTATTTGTAACTGATTCACTGACTGTCTTGAAAATTCTGAACAATTTACTTCACTCTACTAACTTTCATAATAAACTGGCCTGACTTCTGACTAAAAACTTCCAAAAACTGCCTGACTTCTGAATAAAAACTTAAAAAACTTCTGAACAATTGACTTCACTAAGTAAATGTATCTATCTTCTAACTAACTTTCATGATAAAACTGCTAAAAACTGCCATCTTGAATCCAAATCACGGGTATTTATATGTTTTTTGGATTTCTAGAACCATCTCGTAAGATATCATGTTCCAATTTGTTCTATCAAATACTTGTATGAATTTTCTGGAACAAACCATTTCGCAAACATGGCCATCTCCGGAGATCCAGAGAATTCCATTCTTTTCTATTAATAATTTTGTTTACATTTAGGCTTTTCAGATCAGAATATATAATTAAATTAGTAACTAACACTCTAATTTAATAAAATACACATTTCAAACAATATATTATTATAATAACCCCACTTATATTCGTATTATGATTCTTAATTTGACACTTGGAGTATGTATAGTTGGTTGCCTAGGCACATGGCTCACTTAAATCTATTATTTTACAATTTATTATATTTTTCTATTATATTTTTACAATTATTATATGCTAATTTCTTAAAATGCCCTCACATAAATATATTTTATTAAATTCTCTAGTATATAACTTATTTAAAACAACCAAATATCTAATATTATGTAGTATATAACTTATAAATTATTTTCTATTAACCCTAATCGTATCAATATATATATATATATATATATATATATATATATATATATATATATATATATATATATATATATATATATACATATATATATATATATACCATATAAGAAAACAACACAATTTTTTGTTTCTGATAATAATTAAAGACACATAAAAGCAAATATATTAGGGTTGTTGTTCAGAAATATTAACATCTGGTATATAGTGGACATTCATAAAAATCGCATATTAAATAAATAGAAAACTGTCTTCATACTAGCACGTGTGTACTTCTGCAAAACAAAAATAATTTTATAACAAAATCGCTTTTCTATAATGACACTTTAAAATAATATTTTTCTATTATTTAAATGCTGTACCATTTTTACACGTTTTAAAGTTTAGTTTACAGCTTCTTAAAATACTTTATGGTATTTTTAATGAACCATATTATTTCAGCTGCAAGACCTGGAAACGTATGTTACAGCAATGAACATTGTCGCCTTTGGACTGCAGACAGCCACTGTGATTTCCTCATCCCAAATCTGTTTGGAAGATGTTCCTGCAACTCCCCTTTTAAGCAAGTAGGGGATTCGTGCGTCAGATCTGCTTTCCAGACTAAATCTACAAGTGTGTCTACAACCGTCCCTACCTCAACTACTACCATGAGAAGCACAACTTTAACTTCTACTACTACTGCATTTTCCACAACTACTACTGTTAGGAGCACAACAAGAAAACCGACTTCTGAGATTAAAAATCATGATATAGAAACCAACGTTATTGTCGATAATGGTATGCCGCAGGTTGTGCTTAAGGAAAGAATGCCTGGGAAAGACAGAACAACAAAGACCGTAAGTTGAGTATAAAATATATTTTTTTAAATATTTAGAATTATATTCTTCAAGGTTCCCACTACATCTGATTTTACAACTCGTATTCCAAGTACACAGAAATTTGTTTCTTCAAAAATGGACTCAACCACAAGGGCTACAATTTCCAGGAGAACTACTACAATGGAACCTACATCTACGATTCCTCCAGAACTGATGATCCCTTCGATAACGACAAGTTAGTAAACAGTTAATTATTAATACTGACAGTTTTTAGTTAGTAGACAAAAATATAATTAATGAAAAATAGTTGATCTAATATTCTTCACTCCTACCAATCTTTTACCACTTTTATTTCTGTGTTCTGACGCTATTTTACCGTGTCATGTTAATACAATTAGATGGTTTTTCTGGAAATAAGCGACAATTTTACTTTTGAAAAAGTTTATTTTGATACTACGATTTTTACTTCGGAAATCGTTCTCAAAATTTTAAGAACGATATAATTCTGGCTTATTCCCAGTAGGAAAAATATTTGGAAAACGAGGTCCAGGAAGAAGAAGAACATCTTGGTTAAAGAACCTCAAAATCTGGTTCAATACAACATCTGTGCAGCTTTTCCGCGCTGCTGCAGATAAGATAAAGATTGCCATGATGATCGCCAACATTCGTAACAGATAGGCACATCAAGAAGAAGAAGATTCCCAGTAAAAACAGTTATTTCTCTCATTACTTTCCCCTAATCTAATATTTCCAACCAAATTGTCTGTCTGTTCTTTTCCAACTTGGGCATTAAAATCACCTATTAATATTGTAGTACCCCTTGTTTTGGTTATAACATGTTTCTATTTCTTGTTCTTTTTTTGTCTACAGTTCGTACATACACGTGTATTATGTTCATACTTTATCTAATGTTTGTATTTAATTGTAATTAGACCGACTTGTCACTAAGCGATGGAAGAGCTCAGTAGACAAAACCTCAAAACCAGCTGCAGACTGTGGTTCCGACCACAAAATGTTACAATCATTATTCTGCATTAAGCTATACAGTAAGACAATTATTATAAATAAAAGACAAACATTGTTCCAAAACCCAAAAAATTTTAGAGAAGTATTAGCATAAGATGATGCACCAATAATTACCAGAGATCCTGATAAAACGTAAGAATACACAAAGAAGTGGATCGCTGAAGCCGTTAACAACAGGAACCCTAAAGAAAAAATTAATAGGAAACAACATTGGATGACCTAAGACACTCCCAACCTTGTTTAAGTAAGACGACAACTTAGAAGCGGCACATCAAATTTGCACAAGTGCCTAAAATAATTATATTAAAAACATATGTGCACAACTACAAGAATATGCTGACCGCGAAGAATCTTGAAAACTGATCTTAAAAGTAAAATATCTAGCGAGAAAATTCAAACCACACACACAGTTCATGAGTCCATGAAAGATAATAGTGGAAATACTATAACAACCCCAGAATGTATCGCAGCAGTCTAGAATTAGAATTATATATATATATATATATATATATATATATATATATATATATATATATATATATATATATATATATTAAACCTAGATAAGATTAATACTATTATAAAAATTAATATTAAACTCATCAGTCTTCCGGGTTGAACCTCTTTTCGACATCCTCTCTGATGTCTTCTTCGGGGCTTCCGAGGTCTCAGTCTCCCGAGCCCCCAGACACTACTACACTTACTAGTCACTGAACTACTAGTGAGTGTAGCAGTGTCTGCCCTTGGTCTGATCTATAGGCTACCGTCGCCAGGCACCGTTGGGTCGACTTTTTTGGCTTTCCCGTTGGGAAAAAGTGCCTTTTACTAGTTTGTGTCATGTCAATTACGGGGTAGATTAGACATTTCACTACTACGCCGGCTTATGCGGGTTGGTAGCGGGATATAACGCAATGTTGAAAGGATTGGAGAATGAGGGGAAAGATGGGTTGGGGATCTGACCTCTTCTAAAGGCTTGGACATAGGAGAAACTCAGTAGCTAGCGTACGGCAGGCACGCCACTCCCTGTAACAGCCTCTCCTCTACCGGGATCGTAGAGGAGTGCTGCCCGCTATCGTTACTTGTCAGTAAACAAATGCCTTTTGCAAACCACAGCTACCTAGACTATAAAACTTTCTATTGATCTGTTCTTGAGATTTAGTATCCAAAAACGTATTGCAATGTAACTCACGGGGACTATGCCAAATAGTCCACTTTACGTATTGCTTTTTAAGTCAAAATGAATCATCTATTTTGATGTTGCCATCTATTGTAAAATACATCAAATTCACTTGATCCACTCTGGCATTGAGGAACTTTAGATTCATAATTAAAATACAGGGTGTTTCAAAAAAAGGTAATCCCGTCTCTAGGGTAGCTAAAAAACAGAAAAATAATTGGGGTTTGCTTAGTAAAACTTGTATTCAACATTTGAGTACATTTTGATTTGATTTTACAAATAACAATGTTTTAAAACTCTAATTATTGTTGATTTATCGTCATAACAATCAATAAATGTCAGATTTCCACGGCACACTTGGAGAAAATAGAGGTATACCTATTAGAACTTTATCATTACTACCAGCATCAATTATTATTTCATAAGTTTCAAAATATTCCGAAAACGGTACACAGTATCGAGTTTTACCAAGAGTACCTTTTTCGTGTAAAATTGAATGATGTTTAAGTTTACTTGAAATTTTGATTAATAAATATACTCTTAAAAAAGTTATATTGACTAATACTTAGTGCGATCCGTGTAACTAGCGCCCTCTATGAGAATCAGATATAAAAACAAATTCATGGGATGTATCAGCTTCCAAAACATATTCTTATAAAATTTCATTACAATGTTGCCAGTAATTTCGGCTCAATCGTAAAAAATGCGTATCGCCCTGTATCTTGAAAACGGATGGCGTTACAAAAATTTTTTACTAAGCAAACCCCAAATATTTTTTAGTTTTTTACCTACCCCAGAGACGGGGTTATCTTTTTCTGAAACACCCTGTATAATTACGTTTATCGGGCCCATTCACGTTCTCAACTCCTCAAGTGTTTTCCTTTTCTATTTCAATGATGAACTGAACTTTAAAATAAATTTTAGTGTAAACCTGTTTCCTAAACGTATTTAGCTTTTCTTCATTATATGCCAAAATCATAAAAGCGTCATCTACATATCTGAGCCATAGATTTCGTTTATATTTTCGCTATGTATTACTCGTATTTCCAATTTTCTTGACAAATGGTTTAGCCCCTTTTGTAAAAAAAAATGTGAGTTTGAGTTAAAATACTGCTTAACAGTTAATGCTTAGTTAAGAATTAATTTTATCAAATTTTCTTTTTACTAGCTTTACCTCCAACAACCACAGGCATAAGGACTAGAGTCGAAACGGGCGACGAAGCTGTAAGCTTGGGTTTACCCTGCGTGACTGATATGCAATGCAGAATGGCTGATTCATCTTCAAAGTGTATAGAAGGAATTTGCGATTGTATTATTCGGACAAACGGAACACGATCTTGTTCAGCTAAAAATCGTGGATGTATTCCCGGCACGTTTCAGGTGAGTACTTGTTCCTAAAATATTACTAATGATATTTATTATTACTAACGATTACCCTAACAAACAAATACCATTTAGTTAATCCCATTGTTAAAAATTATTTCAGAGCTTTGGTGAATAATTTGTTTAATTATTATGTACTTGAAGATTATAAAATTTCCTTTTATTTTTTTTAACAGCAAGGGTGCCTTGAATATATACTAGTCACTAAATCGACTATCGAGCAAATTTTCTCTATTAACAATCTTAAAACTAATGTTTTACCCAATGGCATTCCTCAATTTTTTTATCTGGCTTAAACATAGACCTTAACACGCACAGGAATTTTAGACATAAACTATTTGCAGTAACTCAAAAGGTTTTCCTCCTCCTCAGTTCTAATCCCTTTTCGGATTTGGTGACACCACCAGGTCTTTACAGTTTTTGCACGATTTCCCTCCATCCTTCCCTTTCTGGGCTAGTAGTTCGGCTTCATGTAACCCTTGGTTAATAAATATTTTGTTTAATCTACCCAACGGCTTGGAGATCTTCTTCTTCTTCTTTTCCATCGTACCTGTTCTTTTGGCAATGTGTCCAAAATACTGCAAATATCTCTGTTGTATTTGTTTAAGCAATATATCCTTTACTTTAAGTTGTTCTAATATCGATACGTTAGTGAGATTATCAATCCAGGATATTCTTAACATGCGGCGGTATACCCACATTTCAAAAGCGTCTAGTTTTCCACGTTAAGGTCCACGTTTCGGATGCATATGTGATTATGGGAAAAATAAGTGCCCTTACCAGCCTTAGTTTTGTGTGTATTGTTATGCTAGAATTTTTCCAAATTGTTACCAGTTTCATCATAGCTGTTCTAGTAATAGTAAACCTTCTACGTATCTCTCTGTGACACCTCCGTCATTTATTATTAGGGGCCCTTGGTATATGAAACTATTTACTACTTCATAGCCCCCAATTTCTTTAATGTGTTGAAGATTATTCCGAGCTCTGTCTACTATCATGATCTTTGTCTTACTCCTATTTAGCTTTAGTCCCTATGTTTTGCTTTTCTCCTACAGACATCTCATTACGTTTTCCATTTCTTCTTGATTTACCGCGATTTTTAAAGTATCATCAGCATATCTCAAGTTACTGATTTTTTGATCTCCTACTCATATTCCACCCTTCCATCCGTCTAGTACCTTTCGCATAATGTGTTCGCTGTAGATATTAAATAGAGTTTACAAGATTATGCATCTCTGTCTGACACCTGCGTCTGTTCTGAAATGATCGGAATGGATGTTGTTTATTTTTACTGTGCACTTGATATTTTTATATAGACTTAGTTGAATTAAGTGGTGGGGTGTTCCCATTTCCGCTAGTATGGACCATAGCTGCTGCCATTTGACTTTATCGAAAACCTTTGTGTAATCCACAAAGCACATAAGCATAGGAGTATTGAATTCTCGTTTTTTCGATTAGCTGTCTGATATTAAGGATGTGTTCTCTTGTGCCTTTTCCTGGGACAAATTCCGCAATTTAGTGGAGTTCCTTTTTTGAATATAGGGATGAAAGTGGATGTTGTCCAGCTGTTAGGCCACTCTCCGGTTTCCCAAATCTGTTTGCAAATCATATGAATAACATTTACTCCAACATCTCCAGTCTCTTTTAAAACTTCTGCGGTAATCTGGTCTGTGTCAGGAGATTTTCTATTTTTTAACTTTTTGATCGCTTTTTCTACCTCTGACTTTAGAATTTTTAATGATCATCTGCATATAGACTTTGACAATATTTTCTCGATACTTCCGTAATCCCTTTCTGTCATTTATAATATGTTGGTTTTGATCCATTATTGTTTGTGTGATTGGTTTAAATTCCCTGTGTTTTCTCTTGATGATCTCTTTTTCGGTTCTTAGCGTTAAAATCGCCCATGATTATAAGTGGTTCTTTAGATGAAATATTTCTTATTGTATCTTCAATAACGGATTATACGTCTTCCACTTCATTGTCTAACGCGTCTGAGGTTGGCATATAGACTTGAAGAATGTGTATTTTATTTGGTGATGTTTACACTAAGGTTTTACAATATATTAAAAGGTTTAGTTAAGTCTTTTTATAATTTCATGCTGATCCAGGAATTGAATATCCTCTATGTTTCCATAGTTATGATGACTGTTTTGATGCTTTTTTGCAAATACTTTAATCACATCTGCCAGCATTTCCACACCTAGGTATCTGTGAAGGTTGCTACTTCTTATGTACGAGGGAGCATTTACAATATCTCTCAATGTTTAATTTTTTTTTCTTTTTGCTGTGTTTTATCATCTCAGCCGGACATCTAGATTGATTCCCAGATATTAGTGATATTTAATACTATTGGTGTTTTATTAATTTCTTGTTGGTGAAATCTACATGTACTGATTTAGTCTAATTGAGTTTGTTATGCGATTTTTTGGTCCATGCATTAACTTCATTGAGTTCCTCTTGCAGTTTTACTTTTGCTTTAATTGCATCCTCATCAACTGCTAATATATTTGTATTATCAGCAAACGTAGCAGTTGTGAATGTGTTTAATACTGGTATATCGTAGGTTTACAGCAGATAAAGTTTTGGACCTAAAACACTGCATTGGGGCACTCCAGCCTTTATTGTTCTCAACTTATAGTAACAGTCTTTATATGTTATTCTAAATAATCTTTCACTAATATACGATTTTAGTAATTGACTATGTTCTTTAGGTTAAAGTAAATCCAGTTTGTATTCTAGCCCATCATTTTAGACTTTATCAAAAGCCTGAGTAACATCCAGAAAAATTGCCGGACCCACTTTTTTTTCCTCTAGAGCCTTTTTTTATTAGATAAGTATTTCTACGGACCTGGTCTAGTGTAGTGGTCTAGCGTGATTATTTCTAAACCCAAATTGATGTAGACGGATAATAATTTTTTTTCTGTTATAGCTTTTAGTCTTTTTAATAGAGTTTTTTTAAACAATTTTAAAATCACTGGCAGCAAAGATATTTGCCGATATGATGTTACCACATTTGATGATTTCCCAGATTTGCTATCAGGCATTTTCACCACCTTCTAGCAAATTGGAAAGTATTTAAGTCTAATCATCATCAATGGCGCTACAACTTTTCGTGAGTCTTTGCCGCGTTTACTATTGCCTTCCATGTTTTCGGTTCTGTGCCAGTAATTCCCATTGTCGCACTCCCATTTTCTCTAGATCTTCTTTGACTGCATCTTTCCACCTTTTTCTAGGCCGCCCTACAGACCTTCTTCCCTCTGGCCTTTCCCAGAACACATTGTTTATAAGGCGATTGTTGTTACTGCGTATCACATGCCTTGCCCATCTGAGTCTATTGGCCTTTATATATCTGACTAGATTTTCTTTTCCGAATAGAGACTCTAGCTCTAATCGACGCATTAAATAGATTTGATAGCTTAACTATTGCTTTTCTGGGCAACTTTTTCAAGATTTCCTGTTATGAGCTCAAACCCCGATGTCTGTTTTGGATTGATGTTTGTTAGTATTTCGGTTTTAATTTCTTTAAATGTTACTAATTACATTGTCTCTTTAATATTCTCATCTGCTGTTGGAAAGTTGTCAATCTAAGATTGCATATCATCCGTGGTAAATGTATTGTATTTCAAATGATCAGCAAATATGCCTGCTTTTTCTTAATTTTTTCAGATTTTCTAATGGTTGCATTTTGTCTTGTTGGCCTTTTGAATATCCTTGTGACTCTCCATAATGAGTAATTACTATCTTTTTTATGGGTAAGCTCCCTTAAGAATTTTTTTATTGATCCGTGTTTAATTTTTTAAATTTCCCTGCTTATATTGTGAGTTATTTGATTTAACCTTATTTTTTTACAGTTGTTCTGCATTTTCGGTAACCATAATTCTAATCTCAGTTAGGCGATTATTACCTTCCATCTTTCTTTTAATTGGTTAATTGTTTACTTTATATCTATGTTTAATTTATCTGCTTTTTGGTCAAGCTCTTCAATTGTTTTTAAGCTGACGTTTAGTATTATTCTGCTTTCTAAATCCTATATAAAACCTATACAATCAGTGGTCTTGTTATATAATGTTGAGTTCGCTTCTTTTATAATTATTCTTTCTCTCATTATTACTGAGAAATGATCTGATACTATGTCTAGTATCAGATTCTAGTATCAGATTTGATGTAGTAATTTTTCGGGATTTTTCTAGCAATATAGAAATATAGCAATATAGAAATCTAATAGGTCTGGTATCTTAGTCGTATCTGCAGGCCAGTACGTTAGCTTATTAGTCGAATAAAAGTTACAGTTATACTCTCCAGCTGCAGAATATAGTGCACCCCATGGACGTATAAATAGACTGTTTACTTATAGGTCCATGGTGCACCCCCTTTGAGTTGATCAACCTAGAGCGTTTTATTGTATGAACAATAAATGTGGGAATGCAATAGATCAGCAATTTAATGAACAATATTAAGCCAAACGTATGGGTTGAAAGTAAGTACTTTATAGAGTTAAGTACAAGGCTACTGATTATGGGATCGATCGAACTAGAGTCAAAAAATAAACATTACCATTATGAAGAAGAAATTATACCCCGCACTACCTGGCAATTACTGGAAAAGATGCTATTAGCAGTTATCACTGCCTTGACTAATATCGTTAAAAATAATGAACAATATAATGAAGATCATCATGTTTCAATAGAACGTATATTCATGTTTCCGTATTTTGTTAAAATTTTCGTCAGTATTTACACTAATATTTTCCACAGTAATTTCCACAGTGGGAAAAAGGCAGCATTGAATGGTCTCCACGGTAACTATATTTTTCGCCTTTATTTCGTTTTGTGGAGATTCCTAAAAAATTAAACCTATTTAATACAAATGCAAATTGATTAAATTATCGCCAAAGAATTTTAAACAAGTTGCGTTTCATCACTCCAGAAATGTATTTTTTTTATATTCAGCGAAATTTTAAAATTTATAACTACTGTAGAAATCTTACTCGACCCAAAATGCTATTTAAAATGTTGTGGTACTACTTACCCTCTTGACTATAAAATGCATGAAGTTTGACCTTTTAAACAAAATCTGATGGGTCTCTGCGTTTTTTTGAGATGTTAAAGCAGTTCCTGATCACTGCGGTGTTCCGTTCTAGTTTGACCGCCCTGTATAAATAAATACCTACTTATAACCTCTAATATCTTACTCATGATTATTAGTATCTTTATATTTCTTTTATTATAAGTAGGTTATATTACAGAATATTATAAATCAAACAATACGAAAGAGAGTTGTGGTTGTTTGAGCACCGGAAAAAGTCATCATTGAAATTGATTGTAGGCGTCGCTTAGTACTCTGTTACGCACTGATTTATTAAATTACGCAATAAGAATATTCGCAACAACAACACCAAATTAACTTTAATTTATTCATTCACTTCAAGCACCATAAAAAATATTTAGAGGGGTCAATAATGTTGTTTAAAAAATATGTTTTTTAACGCAAGATACACCAAATGAAATACATAGTATTGTACTGAAAAAACAAAGAAGAGGAAAAGCAAATTTACACTGTTTTTTAACATAAAATGACAAATTATTTATTTTAAGGTTGCTTTTAATAATAATTTATGTTGTTAAAATATATAAAATGAATACTTAGAGCGCCAAAAATAGGAGTCTTCAGATCAATTGCTGGATAAACATTAAGAAACGGAAAACCAAATAACTAAATAGATATGAATCTGTGATCTGATATTATTTGTAACATACAGAAAAGTGTACGATGTAAAGACATTAACTTAACCAGCATGTTACACGTATGAATAGTGAAAGACTAGCTTTACAATACGACTATAGTTTTAAAATTAGACAAAAGCAGACCTGCTTTAACATAAAAAGAAGAATAAAGCATAGAAATCTCCAGTTTAATCTCAAGAGTGTGCGACACAAATTTAAAAAAATATAACATAGAACATATATAATTAGTAGCAGGAGAGAAGAGAGATTGAGCGAACTCATTCAAAAAAGGAGATCAAAAACAGCCAGAAAACTACAGAGGTATAAACTTGTTAAATACTACTCTAAAACTTTCAACTAAAATTTTTATAAGAACTAATAAATCAGTGGATAAGTTTAGCAAATGAACAACAGGTTTTTCGTAGTGGAAGATCATGTACAGATGCAATATTCGTCATAAAGCAAATTACTGAGAAATAGAGTATAATAAACCAGCATTTCTGTGTCTGATTAACTTAAAGAAAACAGTTGACAGAGTAAGACTCAAAGATGTAATCTATCTTCTGCATAATAAAGAAGTTTCTCTAAGAAAGAAGGATTATAAAAACTATAAAAAATATTTACCAAAACCACAAAATGGAAGTCAGAATAGATGGACAACTTACAGAACTTATAGAAATAGGCAGCGGAATAAGACACGGAAGCTCATTTAGCCCTATCATAGGCCATAGCGCATAATGCTCTTCAAATAAATCATAAATGAAATCATCACAAGCATTAACAAAGGAAGAGGGTACATAATGGGGAACAAAGAAGTAAAATACTCTGTTACGCAGACGACGCAATATTGATAGCCCAAGATGAGAATTCTATATGACGAAACAGATATATTAACACTGCTATAAAGTCAAGAATTTATAAAGCCAGTGTAAGACCATTAATGACTTATGCCTCAGAAACAAGATCCAACACAGCCAGAACACAAAGGCTACTGGAAACGGCAGAGATGAGACTACTGGGAAGAATTACAGGAAATACGCTAAGAGATCTAAAGAGAAGTGAATACATTAGAAGAAAATGTAACGCACAGTGTATAAACGACTGGGCACAAAATAGAAAAAAAGAATGGAATAACCACATAAGCAAAATGACGGATACTCGTGTCGTCAAAGTAGCAAGAGATGTCACTTATCGACAGAAGAAGTATCGGACGATCGAGCAAAAGATAAAGTGACAACATTCCATAGAGGTATTAAATTGTAAAAAATTTTAATTTTAATAGAGTATTTTTACTAGAGTGATAAAACAAATATTTTTCTTGAGAGCGGGCTGTGAGACAATCTGTATAATAAATAATTGTCAGCTATCTTTAGCGATATTGAGAAGAAAGATCTGTTGTCAAATCAAAGCCATTAGTTAATATAAATATTAATAAACAAATAAAAGTCGAGACAAATATCTACCAATATAATTCATGTGCATGCAGTGACTATAGAAAATATAGAAAGAGTTTTAACCTCACCAAATGTTTTTCAAGTATCCAATTTAATTACCGCTGTCGCTTACCAACACATAACGCACTTTTCACAAAACACACGTGTCTAATCTTGAACGAAGGTCAACTTGTGCAATCTTTCTTCTAGGGACGAGAAACCATTATTCATTCTTCTTGTTGTTCTCCGGCGTGTGTAATCCTTTTCTTTCTTCAGTCCTGTTTCATCAAATAATCTGTGCTCGATAGGACCACGAATATGTGGGAGCCTTATGACTGGCTCCCTATATGAGAGGGTTGGAAATCTTTTGATTCCAAGCCTTACTTCAAAGGACTTGTGAGTGGATGTATCTCCATAGGTTTGGTTCTTCAGTGTCCGTTGAAGGATAAGGATTGTTAATGTGAGCAAATATAGCTCCAGAGAAGTAAAATCACTTTTAGTTTGTAGTACTTGATGCGTAAAGGTGAAGATTATTCCTCTTGTATTTAGGTGTGAAAACTATTTAAGAGGCTGTGGCGCCAATGAGTCGGGTATCCCGAGCAAACTTGATATTAGTGAATATTTTACTCATTCTACACTAAGAAAAGTGTAAAGAATTATATTTTTATTTTATATTTTAAAACGATATGTTCATTTCTGGAACATAGACTGCCCGCGTTGAAGTATTTACTTCAAAACGAAAGAAAGAGTGATTTGAGAAAGTAAGCAAACTTAACTTAAATGTAATTAAAGAAATAACTATTCCTAAACTAGGGTAATACATATAAATGTGACAAAATTTAAAATTTTAATTTTCTACTTTGTCCACAGGAAGAGGACAGAGTTTTGTAATGGGTCTGTTAAAATATCCATCTCTAGTCTTTATTTTAACACTACGGACCTTATCGTCCTTACCAGTAAACAATTCAACAATTCTTGCCAATGGCCAGTGTAGGGGTGGAACTTTATCTTCCTTTAATAGAACTAAGTCGTTAACTTCAAGATTCTTCTGTTGTGTTAACCACTTGGGGCGATTCTGAAGTTGATTAAGGTAATCAATTTTCCAGCGTTTGGCAAATGATTGCTGAATCTTCATGTAGTTTTGCCAAATTGTCAATTTATTGTTAGGTATTTCCGTCACTATCTCTTCAGGAAATGACGTAATTGGTTTTCCTATTAGGAAATGTCCTGGAGACAATGTGTTAAAGTCATTTGGATCATTTGACATAGCACAAAGAGGGCGTGAGTTTAGTACTGCTTCTATTTGTGCAAGAACTATGCTAAAGGCTTCAAAAGTTAAAGTGGTATTGCCTAAAAGCCTTAAAATGTGATATTTGGCACTTTTTATGGCTGCCTCCCAAATTCCACCATGATGCGGAGAATGGGCTACAATGAATTTCCATTGGATTTCAGAAGAGGACAGAAAATTGAATATGGACTCAGAGGTTTCCTTTTGTTTAAGAAATAGTGCAACTTCCCTCAACTGATTTCTAGCTCCTAGAAAATTAGTGGCGTTATCTGAGTAGATAATTTGTGGACAGCCTCTCCTACTGATGAATCTTTTTAAAGCAAGTAAGAAACTTTCGGTAGAGAGACCTGTGACTAATTCGATGTGCACTGCACGAGTAACCATACATACGAACAACGCTATGTAGGATTTTATTTTTGGAGCCTTTCTTAAATTGGAGCTTTTTATAAGAAATGGACCACCTAAGTCTAGATCAACATTGGTAAATGGAGGGGAGAAACATGAACGTTTTAGTGGTAAATCAGCCATTAACTGTGTGGCTGTCTTTGCTTTAAATTTAAAACAATCGTGACATTTATTAATTATTCTTTTAGTTTCTTTGAGACCATTTAGACACCAATATCTTAAACGAAAATTGGAAAGAGTATTTTGAGGGCCTGCATGACATAATCTTATATGTTCTCTATGCAGCATTAATTTTACTATGTGATTATGAGAGGGTAGAAGTAATGGGTACTTCTGTTCATATGGGACGTCTGAGTACCTTAGACGACCACCTACACGAATCATTTGCTGATTATCTATGAATGGGTTGAGTTTTAAAATTGTTCTATTTGAAATTATCTCCTTATTTTTAAGACAAGAAAATTCTCGAAAAAAGTGTGCCTTTTGCAAAAGTTTTAATATTAAATTTTCAGCATTTTTTAATTCTAAAACAGAGAAGGGTCCAACATATTTTTCATTTGGAAACTTGAAATTCTGAATGTACCTGAGAATAAGTGCGATACTGCGTTGTAGTTTTGAGAAGTTTGAAAATTTGAGAGATAAATTTTCAATGAAACTTATTGGGCTTTCTTGTGCTAGATGAACTATTTTGTTTTCCTCGGGTATTTTACTTACATTTGGTTTTGAATCATAAGAAGTTAAATCTAAGTCATAATTAAGTAGAAATGAGGGACCTTGAAACCAAAATTTTGAGTTTAGAAGTTCAGGAGCAGACATGCCTCTTGACGCAATATCTGCGGGGTTTTGTTTTGACTTTATATATCGCCACTTAAATTGTGGGTTTCCTTGTATTTCAGAAACTCTATTTGCAACAAACTGTGACCATCTCGAGCTATGTGAGCCTAACCAAGCAAGTACGATTTCTGAGTCCGTCCAGCAGTTTATTGAGTCTATTTGAGTTAATTTATTATTTAGAATTTCAACTATTCTTTTAGTGAGTTTGCTGCATAAAACAGCACCCATAAGTTCTAACTTAGGTAAAGTTAATGTTTTTATTGGAGCTACCCTACTTTTAGAGGTGATGAGTGTGGAAGAGACATTTCTTGAGCTATAAGTAACTCTAATATATATGCAGCTGGCGTATGTCTTTTCACTAGCGTCGGAAAATGCGTGTATTTGCATACTACATATATAATTTTCAATAAAAAAAGGTCTGTGAATTTTTAAATGTTTTAGTGCTGAAATATGTTTGAGAAAATTTAACCATTCATTTAAGAGTGTAGAGTCTAAACTTTCATTCCACTGAATTTTTGAAAGCCAAATTTTTTGCATTATTATTTTTGCAGTTACTATTACTGGATTAATTAATCCCTTGGGGTCGAAAAAACTTGCGATTATCGAGAGCAGTTGTCTCTTACTGTAGGAATCTTTTATTTCGATTTCTGGTACTGAAATAGAGAAACTATCTAATTTAGAGTCCCAACAAAGACCTAATATTTTATTGGAATGATTTTCTGGAGATATAACATACGTAGTCAGTTGAAAATTGTGAAATATTTTCTAAAAATTGTGGTGAATTTGAACACCATTTGTGAAGAGATATGCCTGCCTTTTGTAGCAGTGCAGTGATTTGCTTATGCGCAAGTGTGAGTTTTTCAATACTATTTGTACCATATAATATGTCATCAATATTGCAAAAATTAATGAGCATATCATGAGCGAGAGGATATTCTTCCTTATGCATGTTTGCGAGTTCAATTAAACATCGTGTACTAAGGAAGGTAGCTGGTTTCGTTCCATAGGTAACCGTTTCCAATTGTCTACATTTTAACGGCTCCGAGGGAGAGTTGCGCCACAAAATATTTAATAAGAAAGTTTGGTTGGGGTTAATTCTGATTTGTCTAAACATCTTTTTTATATCAGATGTGAACACATACTTAAAGAGTCTAAAATTGACTAAAGTGTCAAATAGTTCTGGTTGTGTGGTATAACCCTTTAACATAATATCATTAAGGCTAAAACCAGAAGTGGTTTTCATGGATGCGTCAAAAACTACGCGCAAACGAGTTGTGAGAGAAGTGTCTTTTTCTACACTGTGGTGAGGCAAGAAATATTTGTTTTCTGAGTGTACATTCTCCAGAGACAACGGAACATATTTTGCATGTCCTAATTCAACATACTCATCTATAAAAGATTTATATTGTTTGTAAAGAGAATCATTTTTTGAGAATTTGTTCTCCAAATTTAGAAATCGCCTTCGCGTTATTTGGAAAGAGTCGCCCAATTTATTATTTTCATTAGGCGTGCATAGGGGTAAATCTACTTGGAACTGTCCATTCGGTAGGATTTGTGTTGTGGCTTTAAATATTTTCTCAGCCTTTTCATCATCAGGACTTAAACGCTTTATTTCGGGAACTTCTTCAATGTCCCAAAACCTTTGGAGAAGATTATTTATATTTTCTTCTTCAGTGTGAGATTGAACAAATAAAGAAATATGATTCGAGTGTGAATAGTTACAGTTTGAGTGAGAGTGCATCTTTTTCTTAGATGAAACTTGTGGAGATAAGTTACCGAACATGACATATCCTAAATGAGTGTTTTGAAGCACTGGAAAACCTGCTCCAATATGAATTAAACCATCCTTTAATAGATCACAGTAAATTTCTGCACCTAATAAGAGATCGATTCTCCCTGGGGAGGAGTAAGAGGGATCACTGAGCTTTATGCCAACTGGTATTTTTATTTTGCTACGATCTAGAGGTACCTGAGGTATTTTACACGTAATATTATCCAAAACTGCACATGATACTTCAAATTTCATATCATTGTTTTTATATGGGAAAAATTCAATGTTTACCATTTCATTTGAGATGGAACAATTTTGAGAAATTGTGGAAATTTGTAATCTTTTATTAGTGTTAGAGTAATTTAGTTTATTTACTAAATCTTTTGTTGCAAAACTCGATTGAGATCCATTATCGAGAAGACATCTTGCGTGTACAGGTTGTCCACTTTTAGAGTAAATTGTTACCAGCGCTGTGGCTAGCAAAACTTCGTTTTTTGGATTGAAAGTTGAGAGAGAAGAGATGCAAGATGAATTTTAACTTTGTGTGTCTGAGAGTAGACAATATTCATTTGTCTGAGTGCTTAAGTGAGTAGAAGTGTTTGGTGATTCATTATATGAATGTGGAGAATTAATTATTTGAGTAACTTGGGCATTATTACTCCTTTGAGGAGCATGAAAATGACTTTGAGAGATATGTGGTGCACTATGGCGAGTTTGTGAATCACCCTGTATACTTGCGGACGATTGAGAAGTTTGTGGTGCATTAAAGCGTGATTGTTGCCTATTGGCGTGACTTTGATTACCATCACGTGAATTTGAAGCCCGAGAAAAATGCCCGATTTCGGCGTAGAGAAATATTTTATATATGAATTGAGAAATGCACATGCCTCAAGGGCGTGTGAGAATGAACTAATAAAATACTACTTGATGCGTAAAGGTGAAGATTATCCCTCTTGTATTTAGGTGTGAAAACTATTTAAGAGGCTGTGGCGCCAATGAGTCGGGTATCCCGAGCAAACTTGATATTAGTGAATATTTTACTTATTCTACACTAAGAAAAGTGTAAAGAATTATATTTTTATTTTATATTTTAAAACGATATGTTCATTTCTGGAACAATACCATAACAAGATAAGTCAACGCGCATGTTCTTGCATCTCTCTTGCACACCTGTGATGTAAGCCCGAGACAACTTTAATGATGCCAAGTTAAATGCTCTATCTGTTGCTATCCTGTGTGCTTCAAAACGTAGTGAATGAGATTTTTATTTATTCATTGATGTAGTAAAGACTTTGTATATTATATTGTTATATAAATTTTGTGGTGAAAACATTCAGTTTACTGTGTTAATATCACCTAATTTATTTATCGTACTCAACTTCCTCTCGACTACATGTAGCTACTTTATAAAGAAGACTAATTATTTGGTTGCCATAATGTATTGTGCAGTGGTGGGTTGTTTAAACAATTAAAATAAAAAAAGTAAATCTTTTTCGAAGTGTCGTTTTTTTGTGTTTCCTAGAGACAAACAAATGCGTAAAGTATGGGTCTTCAAGTGTTTTCAGCGAGACAAATTTAAGGTAGAGACCGCGAGAATATGATCAAAACATTTTACAGAAGCTGACTATTGTTTAAAAGTAAAACTATAGTGAAATATTACTACTAATAGTATAATTAATTATGAAATTGTCACTAAAGAGATCTTTTGATCGCTAAACCTTCCTAGTGGCGATACAAAAATTAACCCTGAAGATTTAATTGACAGTCATCGAGATTTTATTAATTCGAATATAAAAGAACTGAAATGGGATGGATTGGAAAATTTAGCCGGTTTCATTGCATTTAAGTTACAAAAAAAAAGAAATACTTGGATATATTCCGGACGCTAACGATAAATCGTTTACTTGGGTAAACCCCGTTTCTGAGGGTAGTTTACTCAAACCAACACTGGAATTTTTAACTAAATGTAGTGAACTGGAACATATTTTTCGTAGTTATAATGGCAAGAAATTAAAAATAACTAAAAATTATTTAAAAAACCTAATAGAAGCTGCAAAATATATAAATGTTAGCGAAGATGTAAAATTACTTTTTTTATATGTAAAATGTATTTTAAAATACTAATTCTAATTAAAAATATTAAAAATAATTACAATATCTGCAAGAGAAAAATCACGAAGATTGTAAAATAAATGTCTAAATGATATTCATAAAGTCTGAAGTATGACCTCAGTTTCGTTTGAACCTTCGAAGAGAGAAGTCAAACAACAATAACCGGCTTACCGATTTGTTATTAATTAGTGTTCAAGTTTTTGTTTTTTCGTGTTGCTAAATTTATCAAAACAATTTAAATAAGTTAGATTTTAAAAACTTCGCCCCCGCCATGGGGAGCGTAAAAAATAAGACGCCAGATGGTGATAGTGGAGTTATTTGTGAAAGTGATAGTTTTTCCAATATGGAAAGTACTGCTGCCGTCATGGAAATGGGAACAATAGGTGCTAAGGAGGACGAACCAAAACTATTTGACTCGATAAATCCAGATAAGTACTTGTTAAATAATTATTGCGTATATGTTGAAAAAACTAATCAGCAAAGTTTGGGTCGTTTGCATCCTATGTTTGTAGGACATATTTTACACAAAAATCTAAAAGTACAAAACATTCAGGAAATTAAGGAAATAGGTAGAAATCGCGTTAAAGTAATATTAAATTCAATAGCAGAAGCTAATAAGTTGGTCACAAATAAAAATTTAAAAGAATTAAACTTAAAAGCTTTCATACCTAATCACCTTTTAGAGGTCAAGGGTCTGATCCGAGACGTTGACACAAGTTACGACGTTGATTATTTAAAACAAAACATAAATTCAAACTCAAGGGTTGTAGACATCAGACGAATACACAGGAAAATTGAAAAAGATGGTAAAGCTGAGTATGTACCTAAGAAGACCATTGTAGTCAGCTTTGAAGGAAACATATTACCCAGCCATATATCCGTTAATTTTGTTTATTTTAATGTGGAAAAGTTTATAGGCAGGGTCACACAATGCTATAGATGTTTGAGATTCGGACACATATCAAAACAGTGTAAAAGCAGCCAAGAACATTGTATTTTATGTGGATCTGTCAAAACCGAAGAACATAACTGTTCTGAATTTAATAAATCATGTATACATTGCAAGAGTACACAGCATACATCGATTTCCAAACTATGCCCAATTTACGAGGAACAGAAACGTATTAAAAATTTGATGATAGAACAGAAAGTATCCTTTTTAGAAGCCAAAAAGCTTTTTCAATCTTCATATTCAGAAATAACAACGAACAATCGCTTTTCTGCCTTAACAAACTACGAGGCAGATTTCCCGAAACTACCTCAAAGTTCTGGTAATAAACATGCTTTCCAGCAGCCACAACCTACAAATTCTCAACGTTCGGATAGTAGCAGACCTATGGCACTAACCCATAACAACAAAAAACGTAAAGCCACTACTTCTCCCTCATCCCCAAACTTACAGAACCCTCCCATGTTTAACTTCCGTTTTGGACCATCACATCCTCTTCCCCAGTATCCAAAGCAATCTACCTTTCAACCCACAGAAGGTGATAATAAAGATATTGCTCAGGCAGTGACGGAGTGTGTCATTAATTTTTTAAAAAATATTCACACACTTGAGGATTTAAAATCTGTAGATAATGAGAGCATAAATCAAAAAATATTTTCAGTATTGGAGGGTACTAAAACATTGAAATAAAATTCTTAGCATATATCAATATCAAAATTATTTATCTAAATTATGTAATTCAAATGGAACTTTTTTCTGGCAGTATTTCTTATTTAAACATTAATCCAAGATCAAAATGCACTATTAAAAAAACAAATATGAATGTTTTCACTTATTTTATTATACCACTTTTTACTTATTCGTTAGAATCAGATGTTGGAGGACATCTTCAGTAAATAAGGTTTTCCAAGGACAAACAACTCTGAGAATTTTACAATGGAACGGAAGGTCCGTTGCATCCAATAAAAATAGTTTAGTTCATTTTTTAACAGCTGAAAACATTGATATAGCGTTGTTAAGTGAAACATGGTTCAAACCAAATCAAAACTATATATTTAAAGGTTATAATATAATCCGCCAGGATAGATACGATGGATATGCCGGTGTAGCAATTTTGATTAAAACTTCTATCTCATTCTGTCAAGTGAATATTACTAAAAATTTCAATGATAAAATTTTAGTTTGTGGTATCTCCGTTAAATTTAACAATTTAGAATTAAGTTTCTTGTCTGTGTATAGGCCTCCTAAAGTCCATACTTCTAAAGATGATTGGAAAAATATCTTCTCTCAAGTTACATCACCTTGTATAATTGGAGGGGATATGAATGCTCATAACTCTTTATGGGGCTCACTGCACAATGATGCTGCAGGTCATCAAATCGTCAGCAGTGTCGAGGACCTAGATCTTATTATTTTGAATAATGGGGAACCCACATATCTTTCCAAATATGGTACTCAGAAATCTATGATTGACATTTCTCTCTGTACAGCTAATCTAGCCAGTAAAGTTTCCTGGTCCGTATCTTCAGATACCTTAGGGTCAAATCATTTTGCTATAACCATGAACCTTTCCACAACTAACACATCACATGAAACAATTTATCCAAAAAGCAAATGGAATATCAATAAAGCCAATTGGTCACTTTATACATCCTTAATAGAAAACATGTTTGTCAACTATAGTATCTCTTTAAACACTTACGAAAATTATAATTTTCTTATTAATTGTATTAATGAATCTGCTTCAAAATCTATCCCTCAATATAAAATTCTTAAACTCAAAAATCGTCCCCCACCACCATGGTGGGACCCTGAATGTGATATTATAATTAATGAAAGAAAAAAGGCTTTAAAAGCTTACAAACTTTCATCGAGTTTTGATAACTACTTAAAATGTCAGGAAGTTACTGCTCGAACAAAAAAGCAGTTGAAGCAAAAAGCTAAATCCAGTTGGATCAAATGGTGCTCCAATTTAAACAAAAATACCTCTGCTAAGCAAATATGGTCACAGGCCAACAAAATGAATCGAAAACCGCAGAATAGTATAAAACCTTTCAGCAATGAAGTTTTAGATGACTTCTTTAATAAAGTTTCTCCTCCCTGGGTTCAATATTTCTCTAACCAATCCGAACAAAGTCACCAATCCAATCACTTTTTGTTGAAACCTTTCACTAAATCTGAATTAGACTTCGCTCTCAAAAATTGCAATAATACCTCCCCAGGGATTGATCAAATCAAATACCCTATGTTAATCAACCTACCAAGAGCCGCTAAAGATCTGCTGTTACAGGTATTTAATGACATCATTCAAAATAACATCGTTATTGATTCATTTAAAAACGCCATTGTGGTTCCTATCCTAAAGTCTGGTAAAGATCCAAATATTGCAAGTTCATACAGACCAATATCGTTACTTTCCTGTGTTTTTAAAACTCTAGAGAGACTCATAAAATTTAAACTGGATTGGTGGTTACAAAAAAATAATTTGCTACCAGAAAATCAGTTTGGTTATAAAAGAAGCTTTGGAACACTAGATGCTCTAACAACCATTGTGGTAGATGTACAAAATACCTTAACCAGAAACAACTATTTAACAGGACTATTCTTGGATATTGAGGGAGCATACGAATCAGTTTGCTTGTCAACTTTAAGAAATAAAATGGTTAATTTATTTCATATGCCAACCGCATTCGTGGATACAATAATTGGATTTTACACAAAGAGGATCATCTATGTAAGAGATCATAATAACAAGCTAATTGGACCGCGATATAATTATCAAGGTATACCACAAGGCTCAGTTTTATCTCCAATCTTATTCAATATATACAGCTCTGAAATACATAACATCCAAATAAATAACAGTTCATTCAAAATCGTACAGTATGCCGACGATTTCTGCATCTATACAGAAAACAAAAAATATGAAACCTGTATACAAAGCCTTAGCAAAGTATGTGAATCCCTTTTTTCATGGTTCTTAGAGAATGGTCTCAATTTATCCATAGAAAAATCAGTAGTATCTATCTTCACAAGACACAACATTCCTACAAATGAAAATATCATTCTGAACGATCAATGTTTTAAGCTTCAAAATCATGTCAAATATCTAGGCCTTATTTTGGATAAGAAGTTAACTTGGAGACAACACATAGAGTACATGCTTGATAGATGTAACAAAGGCAGCAATTTCCTCAGAATGACAACTAAAACGTGGTGGGGTTGCGATGTAGAAACATCCTTGTTGTTTTATCGCGCATATATACGATCTATTCTAGATTACGGTGCTACTCTTTATGGTTCCGCCTCTAAGAACCTTTTAAGAAAAATCGACACGTTTCAAAATTCTATTATGAGGGTATGTTTGGGTGCTATGAGATCAACCCCTATACAACCCTTATATGTTGAAGCCGCTGAGCTACCCCTGGAACATAGAAGAAATTTTTTAAGTGAAAAAAGCCTTCTTAAAATTCTATTAACTAACTCCCAGTTATTTTCAAGCGTCCGTCAACTTAACGAGTCAGATCTTACAAACAAATATTGGGAGAAAAAACCTTCCCCGCCTTTATGCATGGCATTACAGAATAATCCTATTTTTTTCAAGAAATTGGACACGGTTGACAGAAGCTTAGACTACTATTCTTTATTCCACAGAACTCAGGTTATAATACCCACTTATAGTGAGAACACCATTATGAGTAGCAATCTTCTAATATCTCTATTGCAGGATTATAGGGAAGCCACAGTAATATACACGGACGCATCAAAAACAACAGAAGGGACTGGATGCGCATACTTTTTACCTGCTACAAACGTAGAATTCAAGTATAAACTACCAGATGAATTTTCTATCTTTTCAGCGGAATCAATAGCTATACTTGAAGCTCTAAAATATGTTAAAAACACCTGTAATAGACATATCTTAATTCTGTCAGAATGCCTTTCAGTTTTGCAGAGCATAAAAAACATTGAATTACCCTCAACATTTAGCAACCCCTACATATTTGAAATAAAAGACCGATTGTATCATTTATCATCGACTGGAGTCAACATAAAATTTATTTGGGTCAAAGCACATATTGGTCTCAAACACAATGAATATGTAGATCAC
The DNA here is from genome assembly GCF_040954645.1 of Diabrotica undecimpunctata. Taxonomy (NCBI): domain Eukaryota; kingdom Metazoa; phylum Arthropoda; class Insecta; order Coleoptera; family Chrysomelidae; genus Diabrotica; species Diabrotica undecimpunctata. Next base: position 38,707,205 of record NC_092805.1, on the reverse strand, counting down.
TTGGCTAAAATGAGTGTAACAACTGGCTCTACGTTGAAATATATGCTTAACACACCAGATGTTACTACGATTTTCAAAAAAAATCAGCAACTTAGATGGAAAGAGCAATGGAAACATTACTGTTCTACAAACCATAAAAGGTATACCTCTTTACAACCAACTCTACCTCAAACAACCTGGTTTCAGAATTTCAAAGCTCCTCGTAAATATATTACTACTATAAATCGCATACGCTTTGGACATGCATGCTACCCATGCCATTTATTTAAAATTAAAGTCATCGATGATGATAGTTGCAAACATTGCGGCAAGCTAGGTGACCTCGATCACATCTTCATTGAGTGTCCTAAATTTATTCAGCATTCAAACTCCCTGTATACAAAATTAACTAAATGCAATACATACGCTCCATATAATATACAGTCTTTGTTAGCCATAGGTTCTGTAACAATATATAATTTAATTATAGAATTTTTGTCAGACACATGCATAGCTTTATAAATCTGGTACTCGTTCATGAAAATTTTCATGAGCGTGTATAGGATTAGACTTGTACCCTTTGTTTATCCTATATGTAACAATACCTTATCCGTGGTCCAGTATTGTTTGTCTGTTAAAATAAATGTCTTGACGGACCCCTAGACGAGAAGCGAGTGTCCTTGTATTTCCCTTCGACATGTTCTTCTATTAATTATTCGTCTATTTCGTTTTAGGGATATCGCTGTGCATTTGTCTGAGAGAAATAATCTGTACTTATCTGTGTATACTTTTTTAAGGAATATATTATAACCTTTCGAGACTGGCTGAATGACGAAAGTCAATGCCACAAAAAAAAAAAAAAAAAAAAAAAAAAAAAGTATGACCTGTTTTTCCTTATGTTTCAAATTCTTTACATTTTACCGGTCTTTTATATTTAATTTATGTTTTGTAGCAATATCTTTTTTGTTTGTAATACACACAATCAATTTGAAGATTCATATATTTCTTTAATTCATTTTACAAATTACTTAATAATTTTCAAACCACGTTTTCACAGAAAGTAACTAGTTATGACTTCTTAGTGCAAGATATGGCATCGAGGTATACTGTTAACAGTTTAAGTTTCGAAGTTGTTCAATACAGTAATGGAACAACGTTGGCATATGATGCATCGTTAAAATAAGATCCACACAAGTCCCCTGGCTTTGACTCGATATGACGTCATGCGCAAAGTCGATTAAAATTAGAACGGCAAGTGAGCATACCTTGTTTGTTATAGTATCATGCACCTAATCGAAGCCGAGAAATTTTGACTTGGTGAGCTCTTTTTTAGGTTTACTAAGCGCCACGGTTTCACTGTTGATTTATTTTTTTTTTCTCACTTAGTTTGCCATGCACTGATCACTTTTTATTTGACGATCTGTTTTATGTCACTGGAGGTAGTTTTTGACACTAGTATAGCATGGTCGTTATTGATAGCTTCTCTTGCTTGGAGGTTTGCTTTTTCATTACCTACCTTGTATTCCAATGTGAGATGGATCGCACATAAAGTTGACTTCGGAACCAGATTCTTGTAAGGCAGCAAGTTCTTTCTTGACAAGTAAGGCTATAGGGTTCTTAGAGTATAGTTAACCAATTGTTGTTAACGAGGTTAAAGAATCCTTGATAATGACGTAGGAAGAATGGTTTGAACTTTTAATATGCATGAGGGCTTGTAATATTGCATATAATTCTGCTGTGTATATAGAAATGGCTGACATTAATTCAAATTGGGAAGAGAAATGTGAAGTGACAAATGCTGCTCCTACTCCGCTTGCATATTTAGAGTCTGTATAAATGCAAAAACTTTCCCCGCAAGTCTCGAGTTCTTTTAAAAATGACTGTCGGATTACATTGCCTGATGTCTCTGATTTTTAATATTGGAGTAGTGTCGTATTAATCTCGGGAATCATGATTAACCAAGGAGTTTAAATTTCTTCGGACTATTTCATAGAATGATAAATCGAACTCACTTTTTTTTATAAGTTTCTAGGTAACGATCCGTAAATGTATTTCGAAACACTGGGTGTAATTTGTTACTGGCGACTGAAGATGTATACGCGAGGCATAAAAACTTCCTTCTTAGGGTAAGAGGTGGTTCTCCTGTTAGGCCCAGTAAATCGTTGCATCGCTAAAATTTTAACCTTAGGATACAATTTTTGGGTATTTCACGGTTGTATATTTTGAACATAATTGTTGAACAAAATTGACATTTATAAATAAAGACAAACCAAAAGTTGTCCGTCATTGGTTTATTCACCGATAAGATTTTAATTACAAAAAAATTGGTAATTTCAAGTTTTATTTCATATCACATACGATAGTAGATTTGAAAAATAATTTATAGTGTTGATAATAAATAATAAACAATTTTAAAATCCTACTTTTTAGTGTCGAAGCACCGGTACATGTATCAGTTGGTTTTTCGTTTGCGATGGTAGAAAAGACTGCAGCGATGGCTCAGATGAAGAATGTTTACCTAATAAATGTCCCCAAGAAGCGTTTAGGTAATTATAAAGTCCAATTAATTATATTTTATTGGTAACTTAGTGTTTAATTTTTTATAAACCTTGATCTTTATTATTGACTTTTCTTTCCTTTATTGAAAATAGACTATTTTTAATTCTTTTAATTTTTGTTTACTGTTTTTTTTTAAATCTGCTATTATTTTCTATATATTATTTTCTTCGTCTCTTATCGTGTTTGTTTGTGTTATCCCTTTTAGTTATAGGCCGTAAATTGTAAATTTCAAAGGGCTATTTTGGCCCATATACTTACGTCTCCAAGCTACGATCTAAAAGATCGTAAAGCTTTTTAGAAAATTTTATTACGTGTTAACTTTATTTTTAGTTGCAAATCATCAGGAAAATGCATATCGAGAGCAAGCAGATGCGATGGATCCAAGGATTGTGCCTTGGGAGAGGACGAAATGAACTGCCAGGCTATCGGAAGGAAAGGTTGCCCACCAGATACATTTCAGTGTCGAGATGGGAAATGTCTACCAGAGTATGAATTTTGCAATGCTATAATTGGTAAGTTTAACATATAAAAAGGGTTTGTAGCGGTATTAGAATAAGAAGAAGACGGTATAAAACAGTATGATTATAAACAATATACGAAAAAAACCTAAGCAGTTTGAAACCATCAGATCAGATCATTGACAAAAAAACTGCAAAACAAAATAATGTTTTATAAAATAAAGTAAGTCTAATAAACGAATCCCTGACTCTCTTTTTTATTTATAGAAATACCGACTTTGTCAAGATATGGATAACTCGGGTTATGTGCATATTTCTAATACTTACAATAATCCTTGGCAGATTTGGTGTATTACTTTCTCTCCAAAGTCATTGAAGTATGTAAGGTTCTCAGTAAAAAGTTGTGTTTTCTAGTTTTGGTAAGTTCTTCATACTTTCCTTTATCATTAATTTTCAACAATATTCTTTACATCTAATATGTTCTCTTCAGTAGTGAGTAATTTCCATTTTCGACTTTGATAGCTTTGTGATTTGGTGCAAAGGAGCGTTTTATCTTCTTAATTTTTTTTTAACAAATCTCTGGTCTTAGTTTTGTCGTACTGCGCTTTCTCTTCTTATTCTTTACTCCATAACTTGTTTTATTATCTGACCTTCCAGCTTGAATTTACATCTTAGTAAATTTGCTGTTATAACCATGCATTTTGTCTTTTCGGGGAAAATTAACATGTTAAATTTTTTGGCAGTTATATTAAATTGGTACAGCATACATTGTAAATCATCTTCATTCTGAGAGAGTAGTATTGTGTCGTCTGCATAACAGATTATTTTAAGTTGTTTTTCGCCCATTTGGTATCCTTTTTTATTTCTTACTTTTTTTATTATTTCATCCATAATCAGGTTGAACAATAGAGTAATCAGGGAATCTCCCTGTCTTATTTCATTGTCAGCTTCAATAGGGTCAGTTAGTTTTTCTTCTAATTTTACTTTTATTTTGTTGCTTTGAAAGATATTTTTGATCGTTTTGATTATTCCTAGAGATATTTGCGTACAATAAGTGGATAGCGTCCTTTTATTTGGCCCGATCAAATGCCTTTGTCAGGTCCACAAATCATAGATATGCCGGTTTATTGTATTCAAATGAGTTCCCTTGCACTTGCATCATTATAAATATAGCGTCGATACATTATCTTCCCAACCTTAAACCTTGTTGTTCTTCTGCTAATGTTATAATGTCATTCAATTAATTTGTTACTACTTTGGTTGTTAATTTTAGTGTACAAGTACTAAGTGGGTGGAGATATTTGCAATAACTCAAGCATCCGCGCAATAATGCGCTATGAAGCTTATTGACGAAGTATTCTTACGATTTGGCATATCCCGAAGAATTATCAGTGATAATGGTGTGCAATTCGTGTCTGACGTAATGCAACAAGTTTGCTATGTTTTACAGATAAAAGAGAATTTTACTCAACTCTATTACCCTTCTGCTAACATGGTAGAGCGCAAGAATGGAGATTTAAAACCGAGACTTGCTATGTTTGTAAGAACTGAGCATAACACTTGGCTTGAGAAGATATCATCGGTTAGATTTGCCATGAACTCAGTATAGATCGAGTCCACAAGACAAACCGCTACCTACTTAACTTTTGGACGCGAGCTGCAAACTCTAGAATAATTTACTTATGATATCCGCTAAGTTGTAGAATCTGAGGATTTTATACTCAGATAACCGTATGACTGAAACATGACATGAACCGAGGATGAAGCATGACAACAACCAAAATAAGCAAAAGAAATATAAGCAAATACAAGCTTTGCGTAAAGGGGAAGACTGTAAAAAATTCTAATCCCTATAGTAACGACAAGGAGATATGAAGGATGAATTAGCCATGTGCCTCTAACAGATGTCAAACGGTCTATGGTGACTATCCTGGGAAGCATAGTCACCAATATGAAGGAGACTTTTAATTAATTGGAGGTATAGGCAAAGAAAACTGGTTTAAGGATAAACGAAGAGAAAACCAAATACATGTGCATCAACAGACAAAAGGGACGAGATAGAATAGGGCAAAATGTTACAATAGTTAATTTTGAAAGAGTGGAGAATTTTAAATATCTCGGAGCAACAATCACTGCAGATAACGATATCGCGGAAGAGATTAAAGGAAGAATTCAGGCAGCAAACTGATGTACGTACAGCCTCCACAATACTATTAAATCTAAAAGCCTAACACGAACATCAAATATTAGAACATATAAAACGGTGATTAGACTGGTGCTCATGTATGGGTGTGAGACGTGGACCTTGACCAAAGAATCTGAAAGAAAACTTAGATGTTTTGAGAGGAAAATCCTCAGAAGAAACTTTGGGCCTTATCACGACATTAAAGCAGCCAATACCGAATGGGAACAAATTCTGAGGTCAAGTAGATGTATAAAGCGAGCGATATAGTCCAAGAGAATAAATCCCAACGTCTAAGATGGGCTGGCCATGTCCATAGACTCCCTAATAACCGTCTTACAAAGTTAATATGGGAGGAAGCCCCCACAGGAAGAAAGCCCTTAGGACGTCCACTAATGCGATGGAGAAACAATATATGGTCAGATCTAAGAACAATGGGGCTACCCACTGACCCAACTATTATGGACGACCGTTCAAGATGGAAGCAAGTTGAGCAGTCAGCCAAAACCCACCCCGGGTTGTACTACTACGAGAAGAAAGAAGTGTTTGTTATCTAATACAAAAGCTTAGATAAAATATAGACGGTATTAGTTGAGTCAGTTTTAAGATGAGAGTCGTATTATAACCATCAATAAAGAAACACACATATTTATCCATGTTTATAAATTTCTTATAAAAAAAACTCTAAAATCCCCTGAGAAAAACTAAGTTCATGCTATATTAATTTAATTAATAGTAAATAGGAATATCAATTGTATTTGCTTGACATACTATTGTTATGAATATATATTTTAGGCTGTAGTGATGGCAGTGACGAACCCCCTCACATTTGCAAAGGCCGAGCGAGGAGGAGAAGAACAGAATATTGTCCTTTACGATGTGGAAATGGCAGATGTCGATCTAGCGCAATTGCTTGTTCTGGAAGAGATGGTTGCGGTGATGGCACAGATGAAAGTCAATGTTCAGTTTGTAGTAAGTTCTTTTGTCTAGTTTATTAGTATCATTATTGGTTTATTATTATCATTGCTTGCTTTTAAAAAAAAAACAGTATGATTAGTTATTTATTCGCATTTTTTCAATATTTTTTCTATTTTTATTTATTGTTTTTAGTTAAAATCTGTTATGCTCTTAAATATATTAGCTCAATAGGCTAATATCAACTGTTAAATTTATCATTCAGATGAAAATAATTTAGAGTTTTTCCCATTATTCTTTTTCTTTCTCATACTCATTCCAATATTAATAACAAAATTTAAATCAATTAATAAATTCATGCGTATTTATGAAGAGGAATTAGACTATATTAGTATCAACAGTGATCGCTTAAATTACGATCTAGCTTCATTTGATTACTTATTGACTCATTTTTGACCCTTCCTAGTTTTGATTTACTGCAACTTCACCTTAAATAGTCCATTTCTCTCGTCATAAGTTTGTTTTTATTAGCTTTGGCAACATCCAAAACCTCTAAATCGTATCGTGTAAATTACTTCTATAGATATGTTTTTTAAAATGAAGCTTCTATACTTGCATTGTATTACTTTTTTTCTCTACAGCAAAATCCTAAGGCGAGCGTCACGGAACTGGCACCACGGAACTAGCGTCATAGTATAGCGGTTCTTGACATCGATTCACTACTCTCGTTCAATTCGTTTCTAGTCATCATATATTCACTTCAAGCAGGTTTAAATTAAAAACTGCCTGAAAAATGACTAACAAAATATAAACAACAAATGAGAAGTAAAAGTTTTAGTCAAAAGAAAAAAACATCATAAGAATCCTGCAAAAAAAAATAAGAGGGAGACTACGAAGGACTTGGTTTGATGCCGTCCGGACCTACAAAGAAGAAATGGAAACAATAGAATGGAAAGTGCAAGAAAATGACAGTAAAAAGTAGTAAAAACTAGTCAAGACCATCAAAGCCAAGGGCCTCTAAGACCTGTATATGGAGATGGACAAATAAAAACACAAAAACTTTTATAAAAAGTTTTAGGACAAAAATTTAAAAAATTATAATGAAATTAAGATGGGCCTGACAAAAAAAATACCATTATAAGTGACGTCATTATCAGCAAAACTAAAACTTATCGCAACCCCTAAATAAATTACTTTTTTATGTCACAATAGTATGTTCTAAACTTTGAATATTTTACAAAACATAGATGTAAAAAAAATTTAGAGGTGAATTCTATGAATATTAGACTTATATAATTAATTATCTCTAAAAAAGAATAATATACTGTATTTTTTTTCTACTGTAATTATTTGCCCCAATAAACTGCTCGTTTTTCAGTTATTTACTGTTCTATCTTCAAATAAATTTTCGGCCAAGAAAAAATCGGCTTCTTTTGCTTTATTTTTTTTTAACGTGTATTGCTCTTAATATAATCCTAAGATATCATGGCGTTCTTTCTTGACGTCCCGCTTCTTCACCGCCTACTGGTTGAACTGCATCGCCTCGGACCTTGCATTTTCTGTCATAAACTTCTTAGCATTTGTTTCTGTAGGTACTTGTTTTTCGGCATCGTACCTGCTATCTTTGGTCGAAGCTGCAACCACCTGGTTAATTGCTGATTAGATGATCTATCAGCCTATGTTTATTTCTTTACATCCTCTGTATTTGATTTGTGTGGAGTATGTCTCTTGTTTTTAGGAGTCTTCTTGTAGCTTGGTGAAAGAAGTATCTTGTCCTGTTCTCAGCCACCTGTGGTGTGTACTGGAGCCTTTCCTGGATGGTTGCATTTGTCACTCCATCCTTCCATAATGCACCATGGATTATTCGATAACACGATGTCTCTGTTCCTCTCTAGTTTCCTTTAGTTGGTTCTGGAACTCCATACTGAAACTGCATATAACATCAACGACCCAACGTAGGCCTTGTATAATTGGATCTTCTTGTCCTTCGTTAGGGCACTTGTCCTGAAAATATAAGGTTGTATTAGTTTCTTCGTTACATTTGCTTTTACCTTGGTTTCTTGAACGTGCTTTGTGAAGTTTAGTTTTCTGTCGAGGTGGACTCCTAGGTACTTGACTGATGGTTCAGAGTGGATGCCGTTTCCTCTCATCGTGAGGTCGACTACTGGTGAGACAGGCTGCTATTGAAGATGATGAACTGTGTCTTCTCAGCATTATCTTGATTTTCCATTTATCCGTGAATTCTGAGATCCTCTCCAAGTGGTTTTCTAACGTCTAGATTATCCTTCTGTCCTCTTTCCCTGATGAGTAGATTGCCCGTCGTCTGCCTATAGTGCTATATTTGTTCTTCCATTTACTGGTAGATCCGAAACAAAAATGTTGTATAAAATGGGAGATAGTATACTGACCTGAGCCATTCCTTCCTAAACATCTTGCATCCTGGACGTCTTGTGGTCTTCTGAAACTTAAAAAGTTGTATTAGCTAGATATGAATGACATATATATTAACTAAATAATGTGGCAATCTAGCTCTCTCCATCTTATGTATGAGGCTTTCTTTCAGACTGTGTGGTTCTCCTTTTCGATGTCGAGGATGGCCATTCCAGTTTTCTGGTATCTGTTGAAGCCGATCTCCGTATCGCTGACAACTCTTGCGAGCTGTAGGTCACAGTTTCTTGCTCTTCTGAATTCGAATTGGTCTTCTTGGATGACTCTTCTTCTTTCTGCATGTTTCTTCTGTGGATGATCTTTTTCAATATTTTTCCTATTGACTCCAGGAGGGATATTGGCCTGTACGTTTTCGGTATACTTTCATCCTTCCTTGGTTTTAGTAGCGGGATAATTTTTGCATTTTTCTAGTTGTTTGGAAAATGCGCTTTTTCTCGGCAAAATCTGAAAATGTAGTGTAGTTGCACCATATATTTCTAAAAATTTTTTTTAAAGACAAGTTAACAAAAAAACTTTCTGTATAAAATTTGATTATTTATCTAATTCTAAGATAATTTTGACTTTTAGGTTTAAAGTTTAAGATTTAAAGGCCTGAGAAAGGGTGGCATTTACCCCTAGGATAAAAGCACATATTGGCATTGCATAAGTTTTGTTATTTGATTCATTTTATAACTCTTGCAAAAATAAATGGAAGTAAATCGAAGATATTTTAAAGAATTCGTAGCGGAAATTGTTCACTATAGATAGAATCAGATGCTATACAAGTTTCAATATCATAAAACTAGTATTGACAAGTAGAAAGAATTGATCTCTGAAATTGTACTTATAGGTATTTAAACGCCAAATATTAGTACTCTACTTTTTATAGCATTTTGTTCAATTCTATCCAACCATCGAGAAAAATTATAATTATAGCAGGTTGTGAATTTTATTTTTAAGAATATCATTGGGTGACATTTATTTAATTATCACCAGCAATATAAAGAGTTGTATGTAAACAAAGTTATAATTATTTTATTCTATTTAAGTGGTTAAAATCGGGAACTACAGTTCCCATTGCCACGTTATTTTTTTTTTCACAGATTACTCTAATTATTTTGTTTTCTATGGCTCTATATAAATAAACTTGCTATATTTACACTCCATTAAATTTTTTTTATTCATATTAAATATACTTTTTTCTCTTTCAGGATGTCCGGTGATCAAGAGCCGCAACTTATAGTTCGTTTAATTTTTCGTTTGACTTTGTACAATGCCAAAAATTTTGTAAATTATTTTTACTATACGAAATAAGTTCTTAGGTATTTACTTAAAGAATTGTACGTTAGTTAGGTTTTTGTAATGCTCAAAACTATTTAATTGTATTTTATAGATAGATTTATTTATTTACAGTTTAGGTTCCTAGGTGAATAAGTTCTGTAAAAATAAATGTCTTAAGTACCAATTTGTTTACTTTAATAATGATCAATATATTCTACTTTATTTTCATGATCACACGTTTTGGAGTCAGTCACAAGAAGCGGCTGTAGATATATGCTTTAACTAAAATGACAGAATAAGCAACATATTAAAAGAATTGAAGAAAATTTGATAAAAAAAGATATAAAGCTTGTGAAGGACGGAAGAAATAACAAGCAGATGCAGATAGTATTTTGAAAATATACTATATAGCGATGTCTTCGACTTAACCCTGTATTGCCCATCGTAACCTTTTAAGTTATAAGTAATATAAGAGTCACAAAATACTTTCTAAGCCTGATATTTCCGAAACTTCCGTTGTTTCTATAAGGTTACAGACATCTGTCTACCACAGAACATTCCAATCATACACAAAGTCATATTTTATGCATAGGTTCTAGCATAAAATATGACATATGGAAGACTTCTACGAACAACTAGAAATCTTAATTAATGCAACCAAAAAGAATGAAATAACACTTATCATGGGAGATTTCAACGCGAAAGTAGGACGAGGCAAAACAGGAAAGATAGTGGGAAATTTCGGACTTGGTGAAAGAAACGAAAGAGGAGATCCTCTAGTTCAATTTTGCCAAGAACGCAACCTAGTACTTACTAACACTCTCTTTAAGCTCCCGCACCGTAGACTTTATACCTGGAAATCACCGGCAGACTCACCTGGTAAAATAATCAGAAATCAAATAGATTATATCGCTGCACCAATCAGGTTTAGAAACTCCATCAAAGCCGTAAAAACTTACCCGGGTGCGGACGTAGCATCAGACCATAATCCGGTGGTATGTAAGTTTGAAGTAAAGTTAAAAAAGCCAAATGTAAAGAACAGGAAGCTTTCCAACAATAATGTTAAACAACAGATGCAGGAGAATTTAAATACCGAAATATCAAAAATCCTTAAAAATAACAATGAACCGCTGGAAAAGTGGAGTGTAATTAAAGAAGAGATTAGGACTTCAAGCACTAAGTTTTTACTACCTGATAAGAGAAAAAAGAAAGACTGGATGACTGCAGAAATCCTTGACATGATGGAAGAGAGACGGATATATAAAACTAAAGATACTGCCAAATACCGTGAAACCCATAGACGAATAAGAGCTGAGATAAGAAAAACTAAAGAGAAATGGTTCTCGGAGAGATGCGAAGAAATCGAACAGTGCGAAAAGGTATACGACTATCACAATATGCATAAGAAGATAAAGGAACTCACAACAAAGAAAAGCTAAATTATTTTATCGAAAGGGCTGTGCGATGATAATGGAAATCTACAACTAGACCCCGACAAAATAGTTAGAATCTGGGAAACTTATGTGGAACAACTGTTTAATGATGACCGTCCTAGTGGGTATATACTGAGCAATGATGATACTGGCCCTTCTATTCTAAAATTAGAAGTGGAGAATGCTATAAAGGGTCTTAAAAATAACAAAAGACCAGGCAACGATAACGTATACGGGGAAGTATTGAAAATGCTGTGAGAAACAAACAGTCAATTTCTAGGCTCACTCGTCAGACTCTTTAACAATATTTATAATAGCGGGGAGTTTTCTGAAGACTGGCTAGAGTCAACTTTTGTTGCCATACCGAAAAAACCAAAAGCAAAGTTTTGTGATCAACATCGGATGATAAGTCTAATTAACCACATTTCGAAGGCATACACCAAGGTTATTTACAACAGAATAAGCAAAAAATGCGAGGATAACATTGCAGATTCGCAGTTTGGGTTTCGGAATTCTCTTGGGACAAGAGAAGCACTTTTTAGTCTACAGGTACTCATCCAGCGCTGCAGAGATATGAACAAAGTCGTGTACATATGCTTTATAGACTACGCAAAAGCATTCGATAACGTAAAGCACGAAAAGATAATTGAAGTTCTCCATAAGATCGGAGTCGACTACAGAGACATTCGAACAATAGCGAGTCTATATTGGGGTCACACAGCTAAAGTGAAAGTAGGATCTACATTGACCAATAAAATTGAGATCAAGAAAGGGGTACGACAGGGCTGTATCTTGTCTCCTATTCTCTTTAATATATACTCAGAAGAAGTATTTAAAACAGCGCTGGAGGAAAGCACAGAAGGCATAAAGATAAATGGAGAAATAATTAATAACATAAGGTATGCTGATGACACTGTGATTCTAGTAAGTAGCATGGAGGAACTGAGTTGCCTAATGAGTAAGATACAAAAAACAAGTGCACAATACGGACTCAGACTAAATATCACAAAAACCAAATGAATGTTAGTAAACAAAACCCAACAACCACCACAGCAACTGATATTAGAGAATGAAAGAATTGAACACGTGGATTCGTACATCTACTTGGGAACAACAGTTAACTCAAATTAAGATCAAGCGAAGGAAATATGTATAAGAGTAGAAAAGACAAGAGCATCGTTCACTAGCATGAAGCAAATTTTCACCTCTAAAAGCCTCACCCTACCTCTCAAAATTCGACTTCTGAAATGTTATGTATTCCCGGTTTTGTTATATAGAATGGAGGCGTAGACAATGACCGCAACATTGATGAAAGAAGGAGAGGCCTTCGAAATGTGGGCTTACCGACGTATATTACGTATATCCTGGACTGAGCACGTGACCAACGAAGAGGTACTACGCCGGATAGGTAAAGAGAGAGAGGTAGACTAGAGAGGTAAATAAGTATAAAGAAAAGAAAGTTGGAATACTTGGGTCACGTTATGAGACATAATAAATATAGAGTACTACAGCTGATCGTTCAAGGAAAAATAGACAGCAGAAGGGGTCCAGGGAGGATAAGACACTCGTAAAAAATAAAACTAACAGTAAGTATATTCTGACTCTTATTGTAGCCAATATATGCTATGAGAATAAAATATTAGGTATTTTGTGAGTAAAAAATGTTGTGTTACAATTTTATAAAGTTACAATGGTCCTTAATGTATTGATGAACATATTTTTTTTTTTGCAGATGGAAACAGGAATGGAACCTATTTGTCTAAAATCATTTTAATGCAAGAAAGAACTAAATAATGTTCAAATTAGAGATATTTGTAGATATGACTCTAAAGATTCTATTCTAGAATCCGACAGTGACGATGATGAAGTGGTACATATTTCAGAAAATGTTTTTTTCGGAAGAAGTGAGCGTGGGAGATATGGAAGACAATATTGAGAACCAGGAAGATGATAATGAAAAAGAAGATGACAATGACGACGAAAATAACGTGCCCAATCCTAAGTTTATCACATGGAAACGAATTACTAGCCGATCTGCGAAGCAAATTCAACTTTGGAAAGGTATTTTACCGCCAAGACCTAAAAACCCGTATACTTCAATCAAGTATTTTAGAACGCTGATAGATGACAAAATTTTTTGGACATATAATATTTGGTTTGAATTCAAACAAATATATATTCAAAAAATAAATAAATATAAGGTTGAATGCTCGAATAAATGAACTTTGATCAGATAAAAGGCATATATCGAGCACAGTTTAATTAAATCTTGCCCAAGTACTTTCGATCCCTAGATCATCTTCAGGGGCATTTCGTCAATTGTGGCCTATCCGGCAAGAACAAGATGTCATAAACATATAATTGTACATTACACTACACTACAAATAGACAAACAAACACTTTAAAATAATTTAAGGAAGGCTACATTGCTTGAAGAAGTCGGAGACAGAATGGCTCCTGATCTAACCAGATAAAAGATAAAAGATATCAGATAAAAGGCATATATCGAGCACAGTTTAATTAAATCTTGCCCAAGTACTTTCGATCCCTAGATCATCTTCAGGGGCATTTCGTCAATTGTGGCCTATCCGGCAAGAACAAGATGTCATAAACATATAATTGTACATTACACTACACTACAAATAGACAAACAAACACTTTAAAATAATTTAAGGAAGGCTACATTGCTTGAAGAAGTCGGAGACAGAATGGCTCCTGATCTAACAGATAGATCAGGAGCCATTCTGTCTCCGACTTCTTCAAGCAATGTAGCCTTCCTTAAATTATTTTAAAGTGTTTGTTTGTCTATTTGTAGTGTAGTGTAATGTACAATTATATGTTTATGACATCTTGTTCTTGCCGGATAGGCCACAATTGACGAAATGCCCCTGAAGATGATCTAGGGATCGAAAGTACTTGGGCAAGATTTAATTAAACTGTGCTCGATATATGCCTTTTATCTGATCAAAGTTTAAAAATATATATTCTACCCAAAAGAATACCGAAAATCTTTAAATGTGGAGAAGAACGAAATAGAACAGTTGTTTGGTTTACTCTCAACTAGAATGTACTGAAAAGCGTCTACTCAAATTTCAGGTGTTGCAGTTAAGTCGGAATCGCTGGGAATAAATCAAAAACAATATCCACTTCAGTGGCAATAGTCTGATAATTTCCAAAGGTAAGGAATACAAAATCAAACCGCTTTTAGAATCAGTTATAGCAAGTTTTCGGAAAATTTCAATGACAGACAAACTATCAGTGGATGAACAAGTTTATTCCTTTTAAAGGAAAACAGTCTAAAAATATATTTAAAAAACAAACCAAAAATGTGGGGCTATAAGGCGTTTCTCCTATGCGATACAAACGGAATTGTATATAATTTTGACCTGTATACTGGTAAAGAAGGGCATCCAGAATATTTACCAAAGGTTGGAGGGAGTCAGCGGAAATGTGGTTCTTCGATTGGCCACAATAATTTTAAGAAATGCTTACCATACGATATATTTTGTTAACAGGTATACAAGTATACAATTTCAAATTGAACTGGACAAGTTGAGTATTCCCTCTGTAGGTAACAGATTGAAAGGATGCAAGATATTAAAAAGAAAGGAAGGGGGAGTTTCGAAGAACTTGTCTACAAAAAAGAAGGAATAACCATTGGAGCATTCAAATGGTATGACAACAAGCCGGTGCGTTTACTGAGTTCGGTTGTAGGCACGTATCCCACAAGTCAACTTCAAAGATGGGACAAAGCAAAAAAGAAACAATCCTTATGGAATGTGCTAACATTGTAACGTTTTACAATAAATGTATGGGCCAAGTGGACTTAATGGACTCGTTGATGGCTTTGTATAGAAGTAGTATTCGTTTTAAAAAGTGGTACCTCCGCATTGTGTTCACATATTTGATTTAGCAGTTGCGAATACTTGGTTACTTTATAGAAGAGACACCCAGTTACTTGGTATAAGGAAAAATAATGAACTAAGTGTTTTAAAATTTAAAGCATCTATTGCCGCCTGTCTTTGTCAAGCGGGTAGAGACTTAAGAAGAGGGGAAGGCCCAGTCTATCTATAATACAACAAGAAATGGGGCAGAAAAGAAAAAGAGGACCTATCGCTTCTCTACCGGAGAAAAACATAGGGTAAGATGGAATAGGACATTGGCCTAAATTTTCAGAAAAGCGCGGTCGTTGTAAGAAACCAGGTTGCCTAGAAGTGCCAAAAGTAATATGTAAAAAATGTAATGTAAATTTCTGCTTTACGTCCAATTCTAATTGCTTGGTGGACTTTCATAAAAACTAATTTTTTTTTCAATTATAACTTGAGAGTCATAAACCCCATTAAAGCAAAGGAAATAAGAATTAAAAAAAATCTTCAAAAATGTTTAATTTGATGCTACCCTGGAAGTTAATTACAGTAGAAATTTTTTTTGCAGTTAAAAAAATTTGGGCAGTACAAAGTTAACAGGAAATTTAAAACGGGTAGCCGAAGATCAAAGCGAAGAAGTACTGACAAAATTTAAATTAAAGTATTAAATATTTTAAGAATAACAAGAGTGCAGGTGCAAATAGAATTGTCAACGACCTAGTAAGGGAGTAAGGTCCAGAACTTGAAGAAGCTTTGTATAATTTCACTATGAAAATATGAGAAGAGCAATATATGTCGAAAAGTGGTCGTTATTGTAACAAACCTTAATTTTTTGTAAAACGACAGTTGCATTCCCTATAATAGAAGGTATATCCTACTTCACTACGCATAATATTAGTGTTATTAGTCAATAGTTTTTAGCAAAAGCATAGTTATTACAAGTAATAATTAAAAAAATGTGGGAAAAATTATAATTTAAAATGAGAATAATTATCAATTTAGTTCTCCAGTCGACCTGGGCAAAAGTGAAATAACTGGGCGCTGAAACAAATAAAAACGTAATAATATATGAAATGGATAAATCTTTTTTTACAAAAGAAATGAAATATTGATTCAAAAATAATTTCTATCTCTTTAGTCTTGACCCCCTATGGAGAGTGTAGTGATATTGTTGTACCTTGTATGGTCCGTCTCCATAAATTTCGGTATCTGGTCATTTCTATTACATCGTTCATATATCCTTTAAAACTTCTTGTGATCTGGTTAATTAATTTTGTTGGAGATCTTCCTCGTGGTCTTTGGCCTTCTACATCACCTTGAATAATGAGTTTCTGCCTACTGCCTATGTCTGACCTCATGATATGTCCAAAAAATTGTATGTGCTGCAGCTGGATTTTGCCGGAGAGTCTTTACTGATCTTTAGTTGTCATATAATATGGTCGGTCCATGAAATTGGCAATATTCTTCTTCAGCAGAATATTTCAGTGGTGTATATCTTTCTTCTCTGATTGCTGAATTGCCCAAGATTCTTATCAATACGTCAGTACTGAAAATATTAATGAGATAATCAATCTTATCTTATCAAATCTTATTTTTGGAAATAGGTTTTTGAAGTATTCGGGTCTTTTTATATTTGTGTCATCTTTGCCACAGCGATCTTGACTAGCTCACATTTACCTTTTTTTTATCTCCTCCTGAAGTATTCCTGTACTTGTGACTGGAGATCTCAGATACAAGTAAGAGTTTACAATGTCAAACTGGTCAATTCTGGTTATTTATGGATGATTGTTGTGTTGCCTATACACTATCATAATTTTTGTCTTTGATATATTTAACTCCGGACCAAAAACAATATCATAAGCATGTAAATTTTGATCAATATAACTCTTAATTAAATTTTGCATTTTCTGTACCATGATTCATCTACCCTAACTCCTAAGAGATGTTTTCATTATTGAGAGTGCATTGTCACTATCTATATATAAGATTAAACTAAGCTCAGGTAAGTATTAGTAAAGAACTTATACCTGGGTCCAACCAATGAGAAACACCAAGTCAATTATAGATTATTTTATCACAAAACAAGAAATACACAAGTCAAAGACATAAGAGTGCTAACGAGGACCGTAGTGCGGAACTGACCCCTATATAGAAAGATCAAAATATTACCTACAGTATTGACCACAACCGCTACATCTAAATGACAACCAACCAGCACAATCAAACCACTGAAAATGAATCCACCCATATACAATATTGATGCATTGCAAAACGACTCAGCATCATTTTTATATACGTTACGGCTTAGCCAAAAATTAACAAACATGATCTACTCTTCAGCCCAGAATACCTACCAAAAGATAATAAATAAAGTCAACAAAGCAGCTTATTAAGCACTCGGCACGATCTAAAGGAACAAGAAGGATACGTCATTGAGGTAGACAAATGTCATCGCTAACGCAGTACACAACAAGAAACAAGCATATCAGAAGTGGCTGCAAACAAATGACCCAGATGATAGATGAACATACGCAAGATCAAGAGAAAAACAAGTAAAAAATCTAGTAACTAAATCAAACAATGTTTCCTGGGAAAGTAAATGCGAAGAGCACAACAAATACATAGGGTCAACAAAAAAAGTATCAAGTAAACAATCAAGAAAAGTATGGAAAACGGTAAAAAACCTGAGAACAAACAGAAAAAAAAGTAGGTAGAATAGATTTAATAGAAGAAAGATTTTGGATCGAACATTACTTACAACTTCTGACTGAAACAAGACCGCAATTCAAGAACACTAACACAACTACATATTAAGTGAAATAAGATGAAGACGATGAAATAACAGTACAGGAAGACGAAGATGCAATACAAAATCTAAAAAATCGAAAACCATGGACCACAAGGTATACCGAACGAATTATTAAAACACAGCCCAAAAGTATCGCGGTAGTTACTGGCGTATTTCACCTTATTCTAATAAAGGATATGACTTACCACCGGAGTGGACAAAAGTAGATATTAACAACATCTACAAAAAAGGAGATAGAATGAATTGTTCAAACTACAAGGGGTTAAGTGTCATAAATTCACTCTCAAGACTCACATGGAAAAATAATAAGAAATAAAATTAAAACAGATATGACAGATGTAGAAGAACAAAATGGCTTTCGTGCAGGCAGATCCTTTATAGGCAGCATACTTTCTCTAAAGCAGGTTATTGAGAAAAGATTAGCCCACAACCTTTCAGCTCATGTAGTCTTTATAGATTTGACAAAGGCATACGATAGTGTACTACTTTCAATGCTCTGGGTTGCAATAAAAAAACAAGAAATAAATAAAAAAATTAGTAAGGGTCTAAAGCAAGGCTGCTGCTTAGCACCTATACTCTTTAATCTTAACGAGGCACTCTCAGTGTGGAGAAGAAAATGCTGCAACATGGGCATTCCAATTGAAGACAAGATATTGCACACGATACACTTTGCTGACGACCAAGCCATACTAGCTGAAAGCGAGAGTGATATAGTTTATATGCTTAAAAAACAGGAGATGGAGTACACCAAGTCGGGCCTTACAATTAATATACAAAAAACCAAGTATTTAGTTACAGAAGAAAAACCAGAAAACCTACAAATTGAAATAGGAACTATAACTATTTAATCAACTGATACCTTCAATTCAAATACTTGGGAGTCCAAACAATTTCAGAATTGGCATTTCTGGAATTGACCACGCAAGATCAGCCACTAGACAGCGACACGGACTATTGTGTAATAATAAAATAACAAAAGAAAATAAAAGTAGAATTTATAAAATAATATTACTTTTATGTCTCTCCTCGCATTTCTTGTATTTAAGTTTAAGGTGCTTACTTGTGTTTTTAATGGATTCGTCTTTTTAGGGTAAGGTTATTTTTTTTGTAATATTTAGACATATTGTTTAGGGCAGCTTCGAGATTTCCCTCGATATCATTGAAGTTTTTCGATTGCCCTGCAATAGCCTATCTATGTTATTGGCTGATCATTTGTGTATATATTGAAAAGAGCAAAGGCGAGCACGCTTCCTTCGGCAGGCCATTTTTTGATATCTCCATCTGCTCTTCTTCCCGGGTAGCACAACGTAGTTCTTTTGAATCTCTGAGATGAATACTTGTCCAATACAGCAGTTTCCAGGTCTAAATGCCGATTGTTTGGCAATAAGTTTAGAAGCCACTGACTGCTAGATACGGTGTAAGATTATAATTTCATATAGTTTATACAAGTGCCACAAAATTGAGAAGATCGATCGATAGTTTTTTGGTATTTCAGAACCTTTTCCCGCTTTAAGCAGAGCTACCCTTTTTGTTTTGCGCCATATTTTAGAATTTTGTGTTTTGTGATCTATCTTTAATAGTCACTATTTAGTTCTAAGGGTGAAATGTTTAATTTGTTCTGTAAATATACTGTCAATATCCGGTGACTTACCATTCTTCATGATGGTGCTTTCGTTTAGTTGATTGATGTTAAATGGTGTGGCGTAAAAATTAAATTCGGGCTTGTGGGACTTTTATTAATTTTTGTGTTTTATTTTGCCGTCGGTTTTGCCGATAAATAGTAGTTGGTAAGCTCTGTGGTTGGCGTAGTTACATTGCTTATGTATCGTCGTTTTAGACTATTTTGCTACTGTAGGTCATGTCTAGGCTAATTAAAGTTTCTTTTTATTTTTTTCTTATGCCATTGAGTACCCGGAGCAATGTTAAGCCGCGCATTTGATGGTCTTTTTATTAAAAGGATTTTTGTCAAAGAGACTTTTGTGTTCAGACATAGACGCTCCTGTTTTATGTTTGACTTTTTCTAGTCCATAACCATTATCTATCGTTGGATATCATGTTGGCTACCATATTCTGTCGTGACTTTATTGACAGTAGCTCTAAATAATGGCGTATTCGATGCTCCGTACCATTGTCTTAGATTTTTCAGCCGTGACTTTCTTCTTCTACCAGGACCTCGTTTACCTTGGCTCTTTCCATGAATGATCAGATGCAAAAGTTCATATTTTTCTAGGTGTCTCATATTATAAAGTATTCCGAAGTATTCCAGCTTGCTTCTCTTTATTATATGGACCAATTGTGTTGTTTGATTCAGACGTCTAAGGACCTCCTCATTTCTAACCCTGTCAACCCAGATTATTAGTAGTAGCCGTCTATAGAACGACATCTCAAAGGCTTGCAACCGTTTAAGCAGCGCCTTACATTGAAATTAGATACACATGCCGAGATACCCGAATTTTTCTACTCGGTCCAGTATGGCATCTACGACTTTTATACCGTCATCCTGTATATAGTTTTGTTTGCTAACTCTCATATCTTTACTTTTCTTAACGTTGAGTTTAAATCTCACATGTTTGTTTTATTTTGTTTATTAGATTTTGAAGATCTTCTCTGCAATTATCCAGCAGTTTATCTATAGCAATTAAATATTTCTTCTAAATACAAGTTACAAGAGTAAAGGCGATAGTATATAGCCTTGTCACTCCTTTTTTATATTTATTTCATCCGATAGTTCTTGTTCAACTTTTATTCTTGCCACTTGATGCCAGTATAGATTTGTAATTATTTCTAGCATTTTGTTATATCAGACCTTGTCAAAAGCTTTTTCAAAATCGATTGCACAGATATACATACATTTTGCTTTATATCTCTGCATCTCTGTATCAGAACATGGATACTGAACAAGGCTTCTCTTGTACCCAAGCGACTACTAAATCTGCATTGAGTATTTCTAATTCTCTCCTCTAATATCGTGTATATTCATCAGACTTATTGTTCGATAATCATTGCATGTCTTTGTACGATGTTTCTTTGGTATTGTGACAAATGTAGACTTAAACCAATCAGTTGGTAATATCTCATTGTCATAAATTCTGTTAAAGAGTCCACACCGTGTTTTAATTCCATTTTCTTCCAAAAACTTTAGTATTTCAGCACTTACTTCATAGGGGCCAAGAGCTTTTCCATTTTTGGCGTTTGTATTGCCCATGTAACCTCAGTTTCTGTTATTGATGGACCCGTTATAGTAATCGGTGTATAATATTCTACTCTTTCATCTTCAAATAATTCAACAATGTAGTTTTTTAATTATTTTAACTGTTCATTGATATTTACTATTCTGCTTACGTTTTTGTCTCCTAAACTTTGGGATAGTTGTTTCCGTTTGTTTTCGGAGATCTCTTTTATTGTATTTTATTATATTCTGTGCTATGAAATTGCGTTTTCGCGTATCTTATCTTCTTTCTGATTATTGTGTGGATCCTTTTGTATTTGTTTTTATCTTTATTTCTTATTTTTCTTCTTTGATCTATAGGCCTTAGTATTTCTTCTGTCATTCACCATTGTTTTCTTCTTGTTTTTACTGCACTTAATTTTGTTTAATTCTCGTCCAGTTTTCCTCAGTATGTCAACTTTATTTTTTGTTCTAATACAATGGTTATTTCTTGTTTTACAGTATCATTTGACATATTTTCTCTATCAATAGTAACTGTTTGCTTATTAGTCTTTTGTCATTTACAGTCTTATTTTTGCGATAAGAATATTGCGATCTGTTGGTATATTTTGACTGCTAATACTAAATTTCTGTATCTTATATATATATATATATATATATATATATATATATATATATATATATATATATATATATATATATATATATATATGAAGTCAATTTAATTACGAACCACACGTGCAGGTGTATCTGCTGGTCATCTCGAGGTGTAAAAACGACGCTTTGCAAGTTTGAAAATTGTGGTTGTTATTACTATTTGCTTTTCTACACAAAAAGATGCAAATATATCTCCTCTTTTATTTCGTATGTCTACACTATATTTTTCTATGATATATCTTCCTGTTCTACTTTGCCAATTTTCGCATTCAAATCTTCTATGGCAATATTGAGCTCGTGTTTCTTTGTAGATGCTAATACTTTTTCAAAACCAAGATAGAATTTTTTTAATTCTACCATGTATAACTGCAGAGATGTATTTTTCAGCGGGAAGCCCTTGCAACCTCTAGGAATGTATCTTATAAATTTTTAACTGTCTCTACGAATTCTCCGTAGGCTTATAGAGTTGGGTTGACTGCAATGACTTTTTTTATCTAGATTATTAGAGATTTGAGCCCATTTGGCGTTCCTGAAATTAAACCTTCTAAATGGAACGGTAGCTCTGGGTCGTATATCATGACAAGGTTTTGTCGTTTTGCACATTGACTAGTTTGGCGATATAATCTATATTGTTATATCTTCATCGAATATAATGGCTGCTAAAGTCGCCCAAAACAAATTTTGTTAGTTCGGTAGTCTCCGACAACTTTTACTGCCTGTCGAATGTCTCGCAGACATGCAACGTATAAATGACTTTTTCATGTCCTCTGGTACAAAATTTGCAGCTTAACTCTCTATGAAATAATCCCGTTGTCTTCAGGTGTCCCCTTGACTAAAACATGTTTAGTAAGGAAGCATATTAGGACTCTAAACTGCTTCTTGCTTTATTTCTGAATAACCCCTATGAAATTCTCAATTTTTAGCCCTATTAATACATTTTCACCCAATACAAATTTTGCCATCTATTTGATCAAGTTAGGATAGTTAAACACGCAAAGATATAATAGGCGTAAGTCTAAAAAAAGTAGAATGAAGAAAGAGAAGCCTTTTGTTAAGAGTAATAAATTTGGGTATGGCTGTACTCGTTTTTTACTTTTTGTTTCTTCTAAACTATATATATATATATATATATATATATATATATACATATATATATATATATATATATATATATATATATATATATATATATATATATATATATATATATATATACATAGTGTGTGTGTGTGTGTGTGTGTGGAAGGATAATGGCACGGAATCAAGTCCATTTGCCACAGAATGTTGTATACAGAACTTTTCTTATACTATGAATACAAAGTTGTGGGTTATGCTGCTTTAAATTTCTATTTTTACTTCTTTAATAAAATTTACTAGAAGTTCTAAAGTGTTTCTATTGGCGGTTAATAAAATGTGTGATAGATTTAATGGAAGAAAATATTTCATTTTAATTAGTTTACGAATTAAATCATCTGATTTTTTTACATGTTTTTTGCAACCGAAGAATATATGGTTGAGATCTCTGTAAGAGTTCTGATCACAACTACAGGCCGATGACTGTATAATGCCCAGCTTAGCAAGGTGCGATGGAAATCGCCCATGATTTGTTTTGTCGAAAAACACTTGCCGAAAAGAATTTTCACGTGGTATAGTTGAAAATATATTGGGGTGGAGATGGTAGGGTTGGATGTATTTTAAAATACGTATTTTGTGAGTTCTCTACAACGTTTTCCCACTGTCGTTCCCATTTTAACATTATTTTATTTTTAATCAAATTAGAGATGTCACGTATTGTACAAATATTACAATGAACTCCGTTTTGTACTGCCTCCTTGGCCAAACTATCAGCTTTTTCATTACCTAGTATACCTATATGGCCTTTGACCCATACAAATGTCATATTTAATTCTGATATCAATTTTTTTAAATTGCATAATATAGGGCACTTCATTCTTTCAAATTGTATACTTTTTATTGACTCCAAGGCTGACTTATAATCAGTTAGTATTACCCCCTCTCGTAAATTATTTGATATTAACCAAGTAATGCCCTTCAAAATTGCTATAACTTCAGCAGTATATATGCTGCATATTGATGGCAATTTAAACATAAATGATTGTTTTGTATTTTGAATAAAAACTCCACAACCAACTCCGTGTTTTGTTTTAGATCCATCTGTATATATAAATATCTTATTGACTAATCCATCCAATATATATTTTATATATATATATATATATATATATATATATATATATATATATATATATATATATATATATATATATATATATATTGTAAAGACTACGACCGTCAATTTATATTTCTAAAGTATTCAACTAGTGAATTCAGAGGTTTAATCGGTCATTCAGGTTGGCAAATAAAAAAAGAAGTCAACTACTTCATAAGTTTATTGAAGACGTTTCGCTTTATATTTCTAAAGCTTCATCAGTTTTCTAAAATATAACAAATGACATTGAGTTTATAAGAAATACAGATATAGTTCATAAATTACAACTCAATATGTAGTATGTTATCGATGTTATCATATCTACTGTACACTTTACTCCTTATTTAAAACTAACTTAACCAAAAAAGAAAAAACAAAAAACAAAAACAAAAAACACACAAACTTTGCAGAAAATAATGTTCATATTCGTAGATATGAATATTTAAAAAATTTTAAACGAACATTTGGCTTCATTTAGATGGTTCTCCACTGAAGACCAACAAAGTTCTGATTTATTGCAATCTAAGCAAACTCTTGACGCGATACCGAAAATTTTTTTAAGGGCCATGTGTCACCAAATTCCAAGGTTTGAGACAATTATGAACTTCTACAGGGGACATTGCATAATTAGTTGGACAGGTGGAATTTATATGGCGGAAATATTTGATATATTATTTTTAATTTATGTTTTAATGAAACTTGGAAATAGGGGATAATTTTGTTATTATTTTGAACAAAAAATACGCCAACTTTTAACTGAAGAATAATTGGTATCATTTATTTCGTAAGATGAGAGAGTGGTAAACCTGGCTCAAATTGTCGATGTCGGTTCTTTTGTTTATTGCCGATGAGTTCTTGAGGATCTCACACATTTCAATAAAGGAGCGTTTCTTATGGTTGTTTTGTTTCGCCAGTATTTTGGTATTTGTGAAATACTTTAGAAATTTACCTTAGACTTTGGTATTTGTGAAATACTTTACTTTAGAATACTTTAGATATATATATATATATATATATATATATATATATATATATATATATATATATATATATATATATATATATATATATATATATATATATATATATATATATATATATATATATATATATATATATATATATATATATATATATATATATATATATATATATATAACAATTAAGACCATCAGGAAAGGAGGAGAATGTCTATGTTTTATCTAAAACTTGCTGGTGTCTTCCTTTTGCTTTGGGTATGTATATTACCATAGAAAATAAAAGCAAGAAGACTATATTATAAAACTGTATCTAAAAAGTTTGTATATACAACAATTTGTATATACAAATACAATTCTGCCCTGGCAAGGGCAGCGTTCTTAAAATTCAAGCAATTGTTCTGTGACAAAAATCTGAATACTGCGCTGAGACTGAGGTTTATTGAATGTTACGTCTGGTCCCAACTATTGTACGGGATAGAAACATGGACCTTAAAAGCGCAAATAGTTAAGAAGCTTGAAACCTTTGAAGTTTGGACATACTGGAGAATATTGAGAATTTCATGGACTGCCAGGGTTACCAATGAGTAAGTGTTGAGAAGGATGAGTCGAGACAAGAAATTGTTGGAAACGATAAAAGTACGCAAGACTACATACCTTGGACACATACTAAGGAATGATAAATATAGTCTTCTGCAGGTCATGATGCAGGGTAGAGTCGATGGCAAAAAGGGAATAGGTAGAAAGAGGAAGTCATGGCTGCGAAATATTCGAGACTGGACAAACTGAGACAAGATATGCATATAGAAGATTATGTAACTCCCTAATATTTAAAAAATAAAATTTGCGTGATAAAGATACAAAAATCAGAAAGTCTGCTAAAATATAATACGGCAGAAAAGACCAATGATTTTTACAGCTGATGGCCACATAAATATAGTAAAATAATAAAATAATTTTAAACAAGCCAAAAAATATTAGACGCGACTGTTTTTTTTTGCCGATGGAACGATTCTCCTTTTACTGATGGCGAATCAGTTTTCGCTTCTAAATAACACACCTGTCTTGTTTGCCCGATGCAACGACTCTCCCCGGTGACTAAGTAGCCTCCACCCTCAACTAAATAAGACACGTTCGTCTTGTTTGGCTGATGGATCGACTCTCTTTTGTACTGCCTGAAAAACGGTAGTTTATTTAAGGGTTATGTTTTCCAAGTTGACGCTACGTCTGGGCAATAACTACTCAAGCGATCTGCACTTTTAAAGAAAGCCATTCATTTTTCTATCCTTCATTGTTAAAATACAATGTATGATTGAAAGGTCTATTCATTGCAACATCGATACCCTTTATTGATTGATAGCATCTGTGTTTTTGTACGCAAAATCTTGGCTAACTATACGGGGAGAATACAAACTAACAATGTTTATATATAGTTTCGAAACTGCAACACTTTCAAATAGTTTTTATTATATTATATTATAATATCAATAAATTCCTACCCATAATTTCATACAAAGATGTATTACCTGTTTTTAAATTTTGCTGTGAAGAATAATTAATTGCACTGTTTTACGGTTTAGAACATAATTTACCACACGAGCAGGATACAAATTCGCATTCACCATAATTTAACTAGACCGTAGGGACGGCGGTTTTTGACAAAACACCGGTTTTCGGTTATACCGGTTTTTTTGCTTACGGTTTAACCTGGCGGTTATAAGCGGCCAAAAAAAAACCGGTTTTTTTAAAAACCGGTTTTCGGTTGTTTTAATCCAATAGGTTACAAGTTTGCAATTTCAGTTTGCTTCTGTATTTATAAAATAAAATAAAATTTGAATTATGGTTTTGTGTGGAATAATTACTTTAGAATAATAATTATGATTGGGATCCAAAATAATACCTAACCTAATCCTGATCACCGTAAAAACCTAATAACCGGTTTTTACTTTAAAAATAAAAAACCGGTTATAACCGGGATAAAAAAAACAACCGATAAAACCGGTTATTGCGAATTAAAAAAACCGATTTTCGGTTAAAACCGGTAGGTTTTTCCCATCCCTACTAGACCGTAGTTATCAACACGGTGGAGTTTGCTAACATCCTAATCAATTAAAAACCAATCGCCATATGCTTGTGGAACCCCACGGGTTCCATTACTAATTTATTCAACCGAATTTGCCAACCATTTATCACCGCCCCCGTTTTCACAATACAGGTTTACAAAAAATTTGTAATTGGGACTATGGGCGAAAACATATTAAAGTTAAAAGTTATCTTAAAAGACAGTTTCAACTTAGATTTCTACTACCCAGATATAAATTCTAAAAAGTTAATGTCGTATATCTAATACACATAATTATGTTTTGTTTTTCTTTTTAAAAAGCAGTAAAGCATCTCTCTGATAATTGTGTATTTTTGACTTTTGACTAACTTCTCATATTGTGACAGATACTGAATCATGTAAAAAAGAATGTTTTGCGAATTAAACACTGTTATAGATCGTGGGATTTCAATACAAAGTTCAACCACTATTTTATCCCTTGTGCCCTTTTGTGTACTGAATATTTCGTATGAGATAAGCAGAAAAAAAAGGAAATTTAGAGTTAAACCAGGGTACTGGTTTCTGCTGGTAAAATCGAATGTTCCTCATTTTCCACAACTTTTCCAAGGTAAAATTTTTCGTTTACAGGACCTGCCGTTATGCCTTTTTTGCAGGTTTCTCATCGTGAAAACTAACACACTTTTAAGTGGCATGAAGAAGAAAATCACACACACACAGGCATAATAGTCCAGTCTTCAGAGACTTGACATAAAAATTATACGAACAAGCTGAATTTGGCTGATAATATCAATTTTAGGGGGAGGGGGAGAAAACAGAAAAAATTAGGTCTGCGCCGTAGAAAAAATATCTCGAATAAAAAATGTCCAGCGATATTGAATGAATATATTTTGATCAGTGTCATATCATTAAAACTCAAAATATGTTTTAAATGAGTGCAACCTTCGTATGCGGCTTCTGTATTTTGCCGCAAATGAAGTCAGTTTTTATGAAGGTGTTAAATAATTAAATGTTTTGCGATTTTTGCCATATTTTACGACTCTCGTAAGATTAATAAAATGAAACACTTTCATTGACCGGTCTAATGAAATTTCCATTGTTGGGGTCCAATCTTCAAAACTTATAAACCAAAAAACTATCCATAAATCTTCTTAATTTTGTACCCCTTATATAAACTATATCAAAGGATGATCTTACACCGTATCCAGCAGTCAGTGGCTTCTAAACTTATTGCCAAACAGTCGGCATTTAGACCTGGAAACTCTTGTACTGGACGAGTATTAATTATCACAGTTTATAAGGGAGTGTTTTAAAATTAAACAGATAACTGGTGTTGTACTGGTTGATTTATCAGCTGCTACAATACCGTGAACCACACAAAACTGATAGATAATATATATGTATATATACATGTAAATATATATATATATATATATATATATATATATATATATATATATATATATATATATATATATATATATATATATATATATATATACGCTAAAAGACCCGAACCTTATGAAGATTTTAGACTCCATGCTGCAGAACAGTAGATTTACCGTTGTTTACAAAAGGACAAACAAACACTTTAAAATTATTGAAGGAAAGCTTCATTGCGTGTAGTTTTCCTTCAATAATTTTAAAGTGTTTGTTTGTCCTTTTGTAGTGTAGTGTGATGTACAATTATAAGTTTATGACATTTTGTTCTTGTCGGATAGGCCGCAATTGACGAAGTAAGTCTATAAACGTAAATCACATAAAAACTCTTTATCAACCATAAACTTCGAGTTTTTATCGAAGTTAATCAATTTCTTTAGTTATAAAAAAACGTTTCTTGGCTTATTTCAGATGCCCCTGAAGATGATCTAGGGATCGAAAGTACTTGGGCAAGATTAAATTAAACTGTGCTCGATATATGCCTTTTATCTGATCAAAGTTAATTTATTCGAGCATTCAACCTTATATTTATATATATATATATATATATATATATATATATATATATATATATATATATTATATATATATATATATATATATATATATATATATATATATATATATATATATATATATATATATATAGATGACCCATCATCATGCCCCAGTACGTTAGTCTTTGTTTAGTAAAAACTAGAAGCTAAAATCAACATGAAGCAAACAATAAACAACTAAATGAAAATAAAATAAAATGGTAATAACTTATAAAAAAATAAACAAACAACCATAATATTAATAAGTGTGAGATTAACAAAATACATATTTAATTGAGACGTTAGTGCCAATGGGTGTAACCAATCTGATGGGAACTGTACAATATAGTCAGCCATTAATTAGAAATTTTATGAATTTTTTAAAAAATTATGGAAATATACACCTTGTAAAACGTTATAAGGTCTCAAAGTTAGGCTAAACCTTCGATTTCTCGACTTAAATTTTTTATTCACTTTTAAACTATAGTGAAAAACTACATAAGATACAGTATATTTCAGGTATAGTTTGTTTCACGAAAAATGGTTGAGTGCTTAATGGTTACCTATTGAGTTGATCCTATTGTGTATACAAGAGTCTCTAAATAAACTACCGAAATACACAGGGTCGCACTTCAGAAAGTTTGTTATTTATTATATTTCATTATTAGCTGTGTAATACACGATTATAAAAATTTATTAAATTATTTCATATGGTATTTTCAGGTTGTTCAAGTGAATATACTTGATAATTGAACAATTTTTAACATGAAGAAAGTAGTTTTTTTGTTCTACGTGAATAATTGTAGTATCCGGATCTTAATTCAGAAAGGTACTTTCCTTCACACTTTTTACAGGCTTAGGATTGTCAGCAAAAAACTGGCGTGTTTAAAAGTTTTTGCTCTTCCTAGTCGGATATCGTTAAAAATGTACAGTAATAATAGTTCTATTTACAGTATATACATACAAACGAATACATAATATACAAAAAAATAGATGAATTGAAAAAAAAATATAGAAAAATATATACAAGTTAATATTTATAAAAAAAACACCCAAAATAACCAAAATATATTTATGAATTCCTAAATACCTAATTCTGTTTCGCTGTCGCTATCCTCTTCAAGATTAACAACAATTGGTTTAATTATGTGATTCAAAGTAACATATGAATTTTCTACGTTCATTACATGGCGTACTGAATTTTTCCAACTTTCTGGGGAGATATAATCAACACATTTCCTTATTAATTCTTATTTATATATTATTAAATAAACAATAGTAGGGCGAAAGCCGTAACACTGTATGTCCCATGTCCTCGGCCAATGCGTCACAAACATATACTTTTTTAATAGAAAATGATTTTAACACTTCTAACAGTTCATTTTTTAAATAACTTTCTTCAAAATATATATCGTTTTCTAACAGGTAGTTTTGAATATCAATTTTCGTGTTATTTGCACTTGGAGACTTATGTAATTGACGACTGTGGTAACTTGCATTGTCCATTACTATCACACTATTTTGAGGAAGGTTAGGTATAAGACAATTCTTAAACCATTGCTCAAAAAGCTCTGCCGTTGTATCCTCATGGTAGTCCACGCAGGAGTCTTTAATGTTCTTTGCAGAAAAGCCATAAGGCATTTGGGATCCAACCATTTTCTGATCCTGCATGTAAAATTATTATTCTTTTCCCTTTATTTGATGGAGCTTTTGTTTGACACCTGTTGGAAGAATCGGACCATCCTTTGGATGGTGTTTCATGAGTGTCAAACCATGTCTCGCCCAGATAAATTATTGGTCGATCTTCTGTACGGTACTTTCTTATGGAAGTTATATATTTAGTACACCACTTTTGTAAACAATGGGACTCCATAAGCACTTGCCTTTTGTCAATTGTACGATATATGAAGCCCATTTTAGACAAAATCCTCCAAAGACTAATGCGGCTACAGTTTATTTGTGTATCATCATTAGTAAGCCGTTGTTTTAAAGCATCTAATGTAGGTATCCGTTGCTCTTCGTACATTGTGTAAATTTTTCGTCTTAATAAGTCCTTATCACTTTCGTCAATACATTTGGTAGAACCGGCATCCTTAAGCTTCCTTCTTGACTTAATGGGATTTGATGTAATTCTTTTCACTGTGGTTAGAGGTTTTTTCGTTAAATCAGATATTTTACTGGCAGCAGTATTAGCAGTAAGTCCTCTTGTAAGTAAAGAACTATATATTGTTTTTACGATTTTTCTAGCGTCGGCAGAGAGATTCTGTATAATACAAATTATACAGAATAGAGGGAACCTGTATAATTATTCCAGGAGATACTTAAAGATCAACAAATTTATTGTGATCATTAAAAGATCAAACATTGATAGTGAAACTCACTGTTAAAATGTTTACAACTTTATGAAATAAAATGTATTCTAATCGTTTTTATAATTTTATACGATTTTTTAATCGTTTTTATATTACCAGGAATTTATTATAGAAACAAGATAACGACACTCCACAGTAGCTTCAATTTTACCTGAATACTTACCTGCTCAACTAATGTTGACTAAGCTGGGGTACTTGCGGTCGGGTTTTATTGCAATCATGAAGCACTCAACCATTTTTCGTGAAATAAACTATACCCAGAGTAGGTAGCTGCCGGACGGAGTTACGTTCTTCGCATTTTTTAATTTTTTTTTCAGTTTTAATTATTGGTTTCTTCTTCTTGTTTTCTTTATTTTTAGTATTTTTTGTTTACTTTACGTACTTTGAACTTTATCGGTTTTTAGTTTCAGTATCAGTTTTTTTCGGAATGTTTACTGGATTATTTTCATTTTGATTTATAATGAAGTCTATAAAAACTATGTAAGCACTTATAAAGTTCATTGTTCGATTATTTATCCAAAGACATGTTTATTAGAAATCAGTGACAATAAAAAATTGTTAGTTTATAATAAAATTCAATATTCAATATTTTTTATATATTTGCTGATGATATTTGCAGACAATGTTTGTACAAAAACTCCGTGAGATCAAAACATGCCTAACTACCATAAGATAAAATTAACATAATATGTCAATGGTCTTTATAATTTGATTTATTTATTCTTTCTGGAGGTAAATTTTAATAGAATTTAGAGTAAAAATCTTGTCAAGGTGTAAGATAAATAATCTTTTTATATTATTTACGGTTGGGTCAAAAAGCATGTCTTAATGTTTATAACGTTAACCTGTATAAATTAATGGTTATTAGAATAGTAACGATTTTAAATTTGGTAATACAAAAGTAAAAAGAGCAGAAGTAAAATGTAATCGCTATCATTATATTAAACTGTTCAACGATATGGCTTATCCAATTTAATTCAGAAAATTCATTCCATAAGCAAATTAATATACTTCATTATCATAAGTTTGTTCGTTTGTTCGTTTGGTCGTTGTTTGTTCGTTTGTTTGTTTGTTCGTTGTATGAACAAATATTAAAACCATGTGTTGGAGTAAATCGTTTGGTTTGATAACTCGCTTGCGTAAAACTGATACACTAATGGACTTTATTTTTATTAAAAGAAACTTACAAAAATCTCAGTACAAAAATTATTTTTACGCTCAAAATTAAATCTGTTTCTAACTTCCTTGTCTTCTTCTTTTTTCATCTCCTGTCACTTCTCAACTAAAGATGTGTACAACTGCACCCATTCTCACCGCAACTGCACTTATTGTTTTAATTCTCCGTAACACCATGGAAAAGGAAATGTGAAGGGATGGGAATACCAATCCGGGACAACTTCTTGTACACATTAAGCTTTGCAGATGACCAAGTGGTAACGGCTCAAGATGAAGAAGATCTGTGCTATATGCTCCGAAAATTAGAAAAGGAATGCACAAAAAATTGACTGGAAATAAATCTAGAAAAGACCGAATATTTAACAATAGGGCAAAAACCAGTGAGAAACTTGGAAATGGACGATAATAGGGAAATTAACGGCACTGACAAATTCAAATATTTAGGATTCATACTCTCAAAAAATGGAACCACCGAGCAAGAGATAACCAGCAGATTAGCACAGACAAGAATATATATTAAACAAATGAACAGGGTACTGTGGGATAGACAGATTACCAGAAATGCAAAGAAGAGAATTTATAACACCTTGGTACGCAGTATAATGACCTATGGAGCAGAGAACTGGGTAATAAATAAACGAAACAGGTCCAAAATCACAGCAACTGAAATGGAGTC
This sequence comes from Diabrotica undecimpunctata, assembly GCF_040954645.1. Taxonomy (NCBI): domain Eukaryota; kingdom Metazoa; phylum Arthropoda; class Insecta; order Coleoptera; family Chrysomelidae; genus Diabrotica; species Diabrotica undecimpunctata. Next base: position 38,674,004 of record NC_092805.1, on the reverse strand, counting down.
CATGAGAAGAAGCTGCAGAGTGACAAAAATGGATCGCATCAGAAATAAGGAGATAAAACGAATAATGGCAGTAGAACAAGACATACTCAGCTACATCGAAGAAAAACGTTTAATTTGGTATGGACATGTGACAAGGACAGATCATACAAGGTGGATAGCAAAGATTTCTAATTGGAGCCCAATAGGAAGGAGGAAAAGAGGTAGACCCCGAAGATCATGGAGGGATGAAGTGAACAAGGTCATGGAAAGACGAGACCTTAGAGATAGATAATGGCAGAACAGAAAGGACTGGAGAAGTTGGCTGAAAAAAGGAAGGCGGCGACAGCTGTAAAAATCCTTGTATAGATAGATTATCATCAGTTCGTTATGAGCCAAAGCCTTCTTCAGAACAATCTTTCATTCGCCCCAGTCTCTGGCAACTCTTCTCCATTATTTAACTCGGATGGATTTTAGATTATCCTCTATGTTTTCTTGATACCTAAGTTTTGGTCTTCTCTGGCTAGTCTTCCCAGTGGTCCTCTTCGGTCGAAAATTTTTCTGATCGTTGCATCTTCATCTCGCCTAATTATGTGTCGTATCCATTGAAGGTGTGCTAATTTAATACATTTTACAACGTCAGGTTCCCCAAAACTTCTGTATAACTCAAAGTTATAGCACCTATGCCACAAACCCTGTTCTTGGACTCCTCCATATATGTTCCTTAGAATTTTTCTCTCGAAACCTTTAAGCAATTCTTAGTCGTTCTGTGTAAGTGACCACGTTTCTGACCCGTATGCTAACACTGGCCTTATTAGTGTTTTATATATGTTAACTTTAATTTTTATGTGTAGTTTTGGGGCCATCTGTTTCCTCAAGCCATAATAGCACTTATTGGCAAGCACTATTCTTCTTTTAATTTCTTTGCTGACATTGTTGTCTTTAATCAGCAGCGAGCCCAGGTAGACGAAGGTGTCCATACCTTCCAGTTCCAGATCATCAATTATTAGTCTAGGTATCTGGTTGCGTGATCTAGTACAATACATATACTTGGTTTTCTGTGCATTTATTTTTAATTCCATTCTCTGTGCAGACACCCTTAGGGATCGAAATGCTTCGATCAGAAATTCTGTGGACCTAGCAATAATGTCTATGTTATCTGCATATCCGACCACTTGTACAGATTTATTAGAGATGGTGCCATTCGTATTAATATGTCACTCTCGAATTACTTTTTCTAGCGCAAGGTTAAATAAGAGACACGACAGTCCATCTCCCGGTCTCAGTCCATTTTTACAATGAAAGAGTCTTGAAAAATCGTTTTGGATTCTGACTACACTCTCTACATCTGTGAGTGTAAGTTCCGTTAGTTGAACAAGATGAAGCGGCACTTGAAAATTCACCATAATCTGTAGAAGTTTTTGTCTGTTGACTGAGTCATATGCGGCTTTGAAATCCACGAATATGTGGTGGGTGTCGACTTTAAACTCAAGCGTTTTCTCAAGAATCTGCCTGACTGTGAATATTTGATCTGTTGTTAATTTATTGGGTCGGAAACCGCACTGGTAGTTTCCAACTATTTTTTCAGCATAAGGGATCAATCTTCTGTACAATACGTTGGACAATACTTTATATGCCACGTTAAGTAGAGTAATGCCTCTATACTTATGACACACCATCATGTCTCCGTTTTTGTGAAGAGGGTACATTACACCTAATTTCCAGACCGCGAGTGTTGCTTTCCATTGCCAGATTTCGGTTTCTAATTTATGCATGTGTTTAAAATGGGCGTCACCACCATTTTTAAAGAGTACGACAGGAAGATTGTCCAAACCGGAGAACTAAGCAGTTCTTCAAAATGATTCGCCCACCTGTTTAGTATCTCTTCTGTCACTAATTATGGAACCATCTCTGTCTTTACATGCTGTTATGCCGGGTTTGAATTATTTTGTGCATCTGTTTATCTTCTGGTAGAATTTTCGCGAGTCTATTCTATTGTGGTGGTTAACAACCTCGTTTAGAGCGTTTTCGTGTGACTTTCTTTTTCTTTCTAAACGTCCTTTTTTTATTCTCGTCTAAGATTTTCATAGTCTTCCAGGTTTGATCTCGTTCTGCGCTGCTGAAGTCTCTTATATGCTTCATTTGTCTGTTGGTTAATTAACAACATTAAGGGTTTTTAACAAAACTTTTAGCAGACAAAATTATTGAAAATTGTTTAAACGGGAGTGTTGTAAACAAAAAATACTTTACTTTTTTCCGGCTAGAATAAAAGAAGTGGGACCAAATGAAGGGCCAGCCGCTCTCTTCAAAAAATTTAACACAGTCAAAAACAGTGACAGTCAAAATAGAGTTCAAAAAAACTGATTTGTTAAAATTTAATGAGAATATTAGGAAAAATTGTTTATAAATAAAAATTTAATACTGTTATAAATAATATTTATTTACTATAATTACTTTTTAAATAAATAAACAAATAACTATAAAAAGGGACTACAAGAAGATTTGTACATCCTGTAGTTATTAGCTGCTTTGTTGACAATGATATGGGGGTAAACTAAGTACAGTTATTTCGCGATCTTTATATTTTTCATCGTTTACATATTTTTTATATTTTTGTACATATAAATGGGAGTCGCTGAAGCAACGGTCGCCATGTTGCCGACAGTCGTTTAGCGTCATCGCGCGTACTTAAACTGTTAGGCCGTTTTTAAATGTCGATGGCATCACGAATGATTCTCGATTTTAATGAGCTGATGGGAGCGATGGTTTTTACCTTTTCTAAATCTATTTTGTGGCCTGTCTGAATATGATGTTGGGCTAGGGCTGAAGTCGTATCGGAATGTTTGACTGATACAGAATGTTCGTAAATACGGTTATGGATTCGTCGGTTTGTCTGTCCTATGTATGTACGTGATCAACTGGAACGAGGTATCTTGTAGACGCCATGGTCTTTATTGGGGATTTTTTCTTTTACGGATCTGACAAGATTTTACAACTTGGAGTGAGTAGTGAAGATGGTTTTTATGTTTAGAGGGATGAGAGTTCTACTGATCTTTGTCAGTGATACCTTTATTAAAAAGTAAAAAGAGTTTGGGTTTATCCGGCGGCAAGGTTTCTTTTTTGGATGGAATTAGGTTTAGATGTTTTTGAATGCTCCTATTAATTTGAGTTTTGTGGTAGCCATATTGTAAGCGTGTTTGTCTAATGGCATATTGAATTGATTTCAGATGACGTGTAATTGTTGTCGCTAAGTCTTACGGAACGGGAAATAAGAGTGATAATGACTGAATTTAGTTGGGCAGGGTAATGATGTGACTGGGCATTGAGGTGGGTTTTTCTGAATAAGAACATCAAGGAATGGCAAAGACACTTCAAACCCAACTTCCATCGTAAATTGAATACTATGATGTATTCCATTCAGGTGGGAGAGAAAGAGATCTAATGTGTCTTTACCATGGGGCCAAATGACAAAGGTGTCATCAACGTACCGTAACCAGCAGGTGGGTTTAAGAATTGATGAGAACAGGGCTGCTGTTTCGAAATGTTTCACGAGGATATCAGCTATTACAAGAGAGAGAGGGGTATCCCATTGGGGAACGTTTGATTTGACGATAGAAATGATTTTGGAATGAAAAATTTGATTGATGTTTAGAGTCTAAGATGGAAATGGTTTCATCGATGGGAATGTTGGTGAATAAAGAAATAATGTCAAAAATAACTAGTATATCTGAGGGTGAAATAGAAATGTTTTTCAGAAGATCAATTAAATGAAAAGAGTTTTTGACAAAGGACGAGGCGTTTTCAGTTAACAGTTGTAAGGAAAAAGCGAGATGTCTTGCCAATTTCTGAGTGGGACAGTTGTATGCACTGACGATGGGCCTTAGGAGAATATTGGGCTTATGGATTTTTGTAAGGTCGTATATCTTTGGAATTCGGAATGATTTTTCTCTGGGTATAAGAGATTTCTTGAGGTCTGGAGATAGTATAGACTTATTTATAATGGATTTAGTCGTTTTTTCTAGATACGTGGTGGGAACGTATGGGACGCGTTGGTATTCTGTGGAATTGAGAAGTTCGAACATGTTGTCGAAATTATTAGAAGAGTTAAGAATGACGGTGACATTACCTTTGTCGACCAGAAGGATGACAATGTCAGGGTTGTTATAAAGTTCTTTGAGGGCACGTCTTTCTGAAAGACGTGCTTGGTCAGAAGAAAGATGAGAAATAGCTTCTTTAGTTTACCGTAGAAGGTTGTTGATTTGAAATGGGCTGTGGATAAGTTGGTCCAGTTTGCGTTCCTGAGTTTGGGTTTTGTGGTCAAAAATGTGTTGGGCTTTTTAATGAGAAAGACGATCGAAAGTGTCCCATATTAATGGATGGATATTGAAAGAGTGGATGTCATTATAGGTTTTGAAAAGTTTAGAATTTGTTGTATCTACTACTTCTCGGCTATGGTTCTCAGATAATCTCTGAAGTTTTCAAATTCAATTTTGTGACCTGTATAAAGATGGAGTTGGCCTAAATCTGAAATTAAATCGGACTTTCGAACAGAAATGGAATGCTCATAAATCCTATTTTGAATTCTACGATTTGTTTAGCCTATATAAGATAGGGTGCAGTCTTCACAAGAAATTTCATAAACTCTGTGTTATTTATGAGAATGAAAAGTTTTTGTTGGGGGTAAGTATTGTCTTTATTCCACTTGATTTAAGAATTTTGTTGATTTTGTCAGCAACACCTCTGATGTAAGAAAGAAAAACTTTCGTATGATGAGGATCTGAGTCTTCGGGTTGAGATTGAGTGAGATATTGATGTGTGTGTATGCTCCTATTAATGTGATTTTCGCGGTAACTGTTTTGGATTAGGGCTTTGTTGTAAATTAAAGAGCTTAGCGGGTCTACTTGCATCATTGCAACGGCGTATTGATCTGGAGAGAAAATTATTAATTACAAAATTGATGACTCTGAAATCTCTGAATTCTAGACTTGAAAACTCTAATCCAGAACTCCAAAAAGTAGCAGTAATGCATTGGTTACTGATCAGTGTAGTAATGTCTGGAGGCTCGGGAGACTAAGACCTCGGAAGCCCTCTGAAGCAGAAGACATTCAAGAGGATATCGAAAGCTCGGCGCAGTGAATCGACGCTGTTCAACCCGGAAGACGGTTGAGTTAAATATTAATTCTTATAATAGTAATAATCTTAGCTCAAGACTTAACATAGAAATATATATATATATATATATATATATATATATATATATATATATATAGGTTAATCGAAAAACCTTGGGTCAAAGCTACCATACATTTCCTGTATAAAAAACTGTTTTTTGCACATAGTAACAAAAAAACATCATTATGCTGTTACTAGCAAAGTTTTTTAATATTCTAACTCTACAATTCTAAGTTACGGTAAGATCAATAATGTTTTTAATAAATAATATATGGTATCTAAATATAATTTATTCTCTTTCAGCCCTGAAGAAGCCAAATTAATTTTCTTTGGCAAAAACGTTCGGCGAAACAATTGATACTCATTAGAGTCTTTTTTTTGCAGATTTCCCCAATATTTAAGAGTTTACTATTTAACTTATCTGCAAAGATTAAATTTCTTTTCTATATATATATATATATATATATATATATATATATATATATATATATATATATATATATATATATATATATATATATATATATTTCAATATTCTATTTGTAATACAATGTTGCAAATTATGCAAATTATAAACAAGTTCAACGAAAAACGTGTTTTAAATAAAAAGTACAATCTATTTGACATCACGATAGTCATAAAAATAAAAGAATAGTTTGATAACTAATGGTATATAAGGTCGTGGTATATAGAAATAAGCCAAGATTTTTTTGTGGATATATAAGTTAATAGATGATTACAACTTATTATTATTAAAAAAATTGTTATGTACTTAGTTCTACTTGGATTTTCCTCTATACTTGCGATTGTAGCAAGTGAAAGTAAGTATTTTAATTTTTTTTTATTTTTGCTATTATATTGTTCAGTTGCCCAATCTTTATTATCATTGTCCAATTATTATTCGTACTAATTATCCAAATATTATTGGTACTGGTAAAGAAGACTAATTATAGCAACCACCATAGTGGTGGGTTGTTTAAACAATTATATGGGACATAATTAATGGGACAAATTTAATGTAGAAACCGCGAGAATATAATCAAAACATTTTACAAAAGCTAGCTATTGTTTAAAAGAAAAACTATAGTGGAATATTACTACTAATAGTATAATTAATTATGAAATTGTCACTGAAGAGATCTTTTTCTCGCTAAACCTTCCTAGTGGTGATACAGAAATTAACCCTGAAGATTTATTTGACAGTCATCAAGATTTTATTAATTCGAATATAAAAGACCTGGAATGGGATGGATTGGAAAATTTAGCCGGTTTCATTGCATTTAAGTTACAAAAAAAAAGAAATACTTGGATATATTGCAATAAATACAAACCAACACTGGAATTTGTAACTAAACGTAGTGAACTGGAACATATTTTTCGTAGTTATAATGGCAACAAATTAAAAATAACTAAAAATTATTTAAAAAATCTAATAGAAGCTGCAAAATATGTAAATGTTAGCGAAGATGTAAAATTACGTTTTTTATATGTAAAATGTATTTTAAAATACTAATTCTAAATAAAACTATTAAAAATAATTACAATATCCGCAAGAGAAAAATCACGAAGATTGTAAAATAAATGTCTAAATGATATTCATAAAGTCTGAAGTAGTACCTGCTTTTCCTTATGTTTCAAATTCTTTACATTTTACCAGTCTTTTATATTTAATTTATGTTTTGTAGCAATATCTATTTTGTTTTACAAATTACTAATTAATTTTCAAACCACGTTTTCACAGAAAGTAACTAGTTATGACTTCTTAGTGAGAGATATGGCATCGAGGTATATCTACCGTTAACAGTTTAAATTTCGAAGTTGTTGATTACAGTAATGGAACAACGTTGCCATATAATGCACCGTTAAAATAAGATCCACACAACTCCCCTGGCTTTGTCTCGCTATGACGTCATGCGCAAAGTCGATTAAAATTAGAACGGCAAGTGAGTATGGAGCGTTTGTTTGAACAGAGACAAAAAATGAATATATTACCACTGTGACAAATAAGTTAAAAATAACCATAGATGCAAAACGGAACAAGGTGAAAGGAATACATTGAATGACTTGTACCTTATATTGAATTTATCATTTAATATGGACTGACTTCTTATGATCTCGTGAGAGATCCACTAAGCTCCAGTGTTTTATAAGTAGCCTGAATATTTAAGAAATTAATTAAACATTTATTAATACTTCCACAATTTAAAATGATCGTAAAATTTATAATTTAAAATATTTAATGATTGTGATTAATTTTTTTAGAGTTTCTCATTAACAATGAAAAATGCAAAATTCCCGACTTCCCTGTATTCTCGGATGACGTCAAGAAGTATCACACGAAATTATATTACATCAATTGCAACAATTCACAGCTGTTGACATACACCACTGTAGAAAACAATACGGCTTACCTACATATTGATAGAAAAGCCCTTGATTCAACATCACAGGCGATTGATTGCTGTTATAAATACGTATCGAGGAAGGGAAGTAAAGATCGGCCGGACGCTGGTATAGAGTAAGTGTGAGCTAAATTGCCTTATGTAATCTTCTGAAAAGATTCAGCCCACCCCTAACATTTTTTAAATGACATTCATATATAATTTGTAATGTGCTTTTTGTCTCATAAGTAGCCTTTGAACTTCAGATTTGGTTTAAACTTTTTAGTAACTTAAACTTTAAACACAGCTTAGCATTGGATGACCAAATATACAATATAATTAGTCCATTGAAAAGTTACATTGAGATTACATTTTTAAGAGAACGCAATTTTATTTTTTTATGTGTGGAGGTAGTTAGTACAAGCTTTAGTTCAAGTTTGTGTTGTCGCCACTTTTGTCCCCCGGCCGCCATCTTGGAAAAAGAGGAGCAAAAGGTTTTCGCGCTGTATCTCGTAAGCTAGCAACCCTACCCCTGTAGTAAAAAGAAATGGTAGATGGCTCAAATAAACATATATTTCAAAAGAACGTTTTACAAAACATGTGCATTTTACAAAAATTGCAAATTAATTGAATAATAGAGGTTATGTCCTAAAATACGTAGTGACTTGACAAATGACAGTATTTATTTTAAACTAAACACCGAAATACAAAAGTAACAAAACGCAATTCTTCTTATTCTTAAAACATGAATATCTTACAAACACCTCCCTTTAAAAATTCAATCGTTGTGGTGGTTTAATTTTCCTCTTAGGTCTATTACTAACTAACTTAAGATTATCTTTTTCACCGGATACAGTTTTTAACAAAATTTCGTTTTTAATCTCTGAAGTATTTTTATCAGAATTTAAACCATTCTCACTTATTTCTTAAATCACCTCTAGCTCTGTCTCAGGAGTTATTGGTAGTTCCTGTTCTGATTCATTTTGTATAATAACCGATATTGTATAATAACCGATAATTTTGGATAATATAATTATCCCTTCATGATTACTATAAAGTTCATCAAGCAGTTGTTGTCTGAGGCTAGTGGGAATGACTCTTCGATAACCCCACATAATAATACCCTTTTCTATTGAGAGTTCATTCTTTCCAACTAAGAAACGCTTAAAAACTAAATTTTCAATATTCTTAGGAAACCCATATCTAATTAAATTATATAAACTACCTAAAACTACATCTTTTCGTGTTTTAGATCGTGATAAATTTGAATCAATTCACAGTAAGTTTTCCACTAAATTGATATATTCAAAATTTAAATCTGTTTCAATTTCATCTTCACCTACAGGTAAAGGTAACCTTGATAGAGCATCAGCTTTAGAGTCATCGACGCCTTTAATAAATTGAAAAGTATAACTAAAACCAGCTAAAAACAAAGACCAACGTTGAATACACCCAGCAGCCATTTTTGGTAAGCTCTTATGCTCTCCAAAGATAGCTTGCAGAGGCTTATGGTCACTTGAAATTTCAAATTTGTGACCAGTTAAATATTGGTAGAGTTTAGAAACAGACCAATATACAGCTAATGCTTCTTTTATTATCATTGAGTAACCTGGCTCAGCCTTATTCAATACACGAGAAATATAATAAATTGGCCTCCTCTCTGAACCATCAGCCATTACATGCATTAGAACCGCTCCAATGCCATATTCACTAGCATCACAAGCTAAACGAATAGGTTTCTGTGGATCATAGTGAACTAACAATTTGTCTGAAACAAATTCTTTTTTTGCAATTTCAAAAGCCGTTTCACACTCTTTAGTCCACTTAATTTCTGTACCTTTACTTATTAAATTGTATAGAGGCTTCAAAATTCCTTGCAAATTTTGAATAAAACGTTATCATCCTGGCAGGTGCATTAATTATAGCACATATTTTTCCTTTTTTATCCAATTCTTGGCTTGTAATTTTATGACCCAAGTAAGAAATACTTACTATCTTTAAAAAAGTCACATTTTCCTGAATTTAACCTAAATCCGGCCCTGTCTAATCTACATAAGACTTCCTCCAGATTTTTTAAATGTTTATCAAAATTCTTACCTGTGACCACTACATTATCTAAAAAATTTACAGTACCTACACAACCTTGTAAAACTGTTTCTACAATAGCTTCAAATATTGAACAAGCAGGTTTTGTACCATAAGGCAAACGATTTACCTTATAAATATCATATGGAATACTTCACGATAACAAACGACTGGTATTATCTAAATCTAACTGGTTATACGCATTTAAAAAATTAAATTTAGTAAATTTTTGACGACCCCGTAAAAGTGTAAAGCAACAAAGATAGATATCATCTATTCTGGGTAAGGGATGATTAAACTCTTTCAAATACTTGTTCACTGTTATTTTATAATTGCGACAAATACGAATATTGCCATTTGCTTTCATAACGGGCACTAGCGGTGTTCCCCAATTCCAGTTTGAAATTTCCTCTATAACCTTTTCAGCTTCTAATTTGTGAAGCTTATTTTTCACATTCTCACGAAAAGCAAACGGAAGTGGGTGAGGTTTGTGGAAAATGAGCTTAACATTTTCATTAAGTTCCTAACTGACTTTTTCATCTTTATAGGAACTCAACTCTTTTTTAAAAACATTTAAAAATTTTGACAACAAATCAAATAACTTATCAGGGCAAATCGGTATATCATTTATAATAACTTCAGAATCTTTCAAAGACAAATTAAATTTATTAATGATATCCCGGCCTAATAAATTTTTGTAGCTTTCTTAATTATGATCAATTCACACATTTTTGAACAATTGTTTATTGATACATTAACTGAAATTGTGCCTTCAGGTATAACTATTTCTCCTGAATAAGTTTTTAACCTAACAGAAGTATTCTCGAATAAATGATTTTTCTCCACTTTACCTTTGCAGGCTGCCATTATGTGATCTGTTTTACCACACTTTTTGCAAGTAAATTGTTTATATTTACACTTACTAAAGGTATAAATTGTTTTGTTACAATAATTACACTTTAGCTCTGCCTTATTTTCTGATTCTCCTCTATTTTCTTTCTTTTCCACTCGAGGTCCACTTTTTTAATTTGTTGAAATCTATTAATCTCCACTTTGTTACCTTGTTCCCTTAATGCTGCTTCCTTATTCTAAGCAATTTCCAAAATATTTTGTAAGTTTTTTGAAGGCCTTTCTTCACAAAGCCTATCTAGTATTGGCCACAAACCACAACCACCACAAACTACTACCTATCTACCACAAACTTATCTTCGACCCGGTATAACAATTTTTCCCCAAAATCGCATTATGCTGCCCGGTTTTTAATTTTCAGATACCAATCGTTAACTGACTCTTGTCCTTGTCTTAACAGGTCAAAAATTATCCTCCTTTGGTACACTGACAATCTAGGCTTAAAATGAGTACTTAAAAGTTGGGCTTCTCTGGGTTACATAGGTCTCTTAAAACTTTATAAACCTCCTTACTTAATAATGTGATTAAAACAGCAACCCCTCTAGATTCCTCAATCAAATTTGCACCCGTTCCTCAAAAACTTCAAAATCGTCACCCTGTTTAAAAATGGCTAATGAAGATAGACCGGCCGTATTTACTACGTTAATAATTGGTTGGTAACCCATAGCACTATCTTCATTTCTAGACATTTTGAACTATTAAAATGTTTTTTCCTCAAAATATCTGTTCAATTATTTTCCTCGTCGCCAAATAATTGCTATGTAGTAATAATAAATGGTAGGTGGCTCAAATAAACATATATTTCAAAAGAACGTTTTACAAAATATGTGCATTTTACAAAAATTGCAAATTAATTAAATAATGACAGTACCTATTTTAAACTAAACACCGAAATACAAAAGTAACAAAACGCAATTCTTCTTATTCTTAAAACATGAATATCTTACACCTACAGACAATTTTCATCATCATCAGTTGGCTCTACAGCCTTTCGTGAGCACTGGCCTGCCTTAAAACATCCTTTAATCCTTCCCTGTCAAGTGTGTTTTCTCAGAAAATTTTATCATTTTAATGTTTAGCCAATTAAATTGTCTACAACTTAATTCCTATACTTTTTATCATAAAATGGAAAATAAAAAAGTTATTAACAACAACAACTAAAACTGTTTGAACATATTTTCTTTTGAGCCTCATAACTTTTTTTCTGGTTATTTTACAAAAGAGAGACATCAAAATAATATTATACAGGGTTTTCAACGAATAATATTCATTACAAATGAATTTCATTAGTTTCTCTGGGCTCTGCAGCACTCCGAAATTGACCGAGTTCTTGAATAGTCATATGAATACGATAAAAATGAACCATTAGGCTTAGTTTTTTTAATAATATTTTTTTATTCATAAAATTTGTTATTTTTTTAACATTTCTATGGTATTATTAGTTTATTATTGGCCCTTTTTTTGACCACCTATGAGGTAGAGTCTAGAGGCGCGTTTTTTTAAGTGGTATCCTCATTAGGCCTAACTCACTGATAATTTTCAGGCGAGATAAGATTTTTTTTTCATTTTCCAGGCTGTGGTTCAGGATTTAATTTAGTATCTAAAGTGAATGTTTGCGAAAGAACGAAAGTTAAATTTGGCGTCATTGTGTCATTTGAACAATTGAGATACACTGCAGGACATTTGAGGTCTACTCGTCAGCAACTTCACATACTTTCACAGTTTTCCTTGCATCTGCAGAAAGTTAATTAATTATTTTCAGAAGTACGGGGAGTGCTGGAGTTTTAAAAGTTTTGATTGGTAATTTTCCATGTTTTTTTAATCTTCAGAATCACAGTATTTCCTGGTGATAAGCTCTTTTGGTCTGGTGATAAGACGGCACACGTGGCCTTTTTAAATTGTTGTAATTGTCTTTTTCTTATGTGTTAGAGTAGAATAATTTGTCAAGTTTGGTCTTTTACACCATGCAATTTTTATATTTTTCAATAATTAACTCAATCAATGAGTGGTGCGTGAATTTGTCGCCTGTGACTAGAACATCCACGAAAAATAAATCTCAATAACGTAAGTTATTTTTAACATTTACACTGTTAATAGATTTCGAGGATGCTTTACTAACAGTAGCACTTAATTTCAGTTTTTCCTGATTATGAAAATAAACATTTTCGAAAGCTTGAAACTTAGTTAAAAGAGTACACTTATTTACCGCTGCAAATCCCAATAAACCTCAAAGCTCCGTTTTTCTAACGTTGTCAGCAAAGACTTCTTTTCCTTTTCTATATATATAATAAAGGCAAAGGCAAATTACTAGATCAAGTTAGCCCAAAATATATTCGTATAGAGCTAAAAATGAGTACAAATGATTGGGACATCATTATAAATGAAATACAAAAAAATCCTTACCAATTTCATATCTGAAAAAACGTTCTTTACATAGGGCGCGAGCCCTCGCGTCTTCTCAGACGCGTCTGGCATGACGCTGCGGTACCTTGCATATTAGAAAATAAAGTCTAGCAGTAACAACCCCAGAGACTAAAGATAGAAAAACGTTTTTCACATTTTCACAATCATATTAAAAGTATAAAAGGCCCGTGAGGCCTTTATACAACCGCTTAGGCATAGGCCCATAAGGCAAGTCAAAAAATACCTCAGATGTAAAAACTACGCATCGAGGTTATGTGCGACAACCATAGACTTGATGGCCAGATCCTTCAAGTGCTCCGCGGGTAAGAAGAACAAGGTTTATTTTGCCAATTTGGCGGCTGAGTTACAGTAGACACAGATACTTCGGACAAAGAGACATTAACTTTGCTTGGTGGCTCTTTGTTCGGAACACACACTTTTTTAGAGAACTCAATTCCCAAAATCAAGTCAAACTAAATTAAATTTAGTCAGTAAATTCCATGGGAAGAAATGCTATACTAGCTACACCTACAGTTAGGTTGTCTATCAAAACCAAAAAAAAACAGATGATAGAGATAGAAGTCAACAACATGCGGTGTTCCCCAGCGGTCACCCGTCTAAGTACTAACCGCACCCGACACTGTTTGAGTTCGGTGTTTAAAATCGGACACTTTTTGAAAATTATCTGTTACACAAACCTTCTCCTAATAATAATAAACACAACAAAAAAGAATTATCTAATTTGGTATCGTTGTTCTGAAGTGATGCCCATGCAAACATTTCGGAGAATAATTTTTATTAATATACATACTTTTTTATAAATATTAGATGCTTACTTTCTTCATACATACGATAAAAATATATATGGAAAATTTTATGGATTTAGTGTCCTTAATTAGATTTTAACATTTTCTCGAGTTTAACCGAAACGAAAAAGGTAAATAGACGTGAAGTTTATTAAACGTTAAACAAATCCGTTGCTTCTACCATTTTCTTACCTATTAGATCTTCCTAGGACTTCAAATAAATATTTAAAACAAAAATTATCCAAATCAATTCAGTCGTTCTCGATTTATTATAAAAATATAAAATGACGTGCGATAAACGTATATTTTATAGCTACATGGATCAAATGAACTAAAACTGTAGATGTAAAGTCGTATAAAACATTTTGAATTTACAATTTCATCAAGATTAAAAAGATCCCATCTCCAGTTGGACCAACAAATATACTTAAATAAAATTTTATTGCAATCGGTTCAGTGGTTTTTAAAACTTAGCTTAGACAAACACCGTAACACGAGATTTTTATATATAAAGATATAACCAAGCCTCTGTATTTTGTCCATTTACACCTTGACATACAATCCTTATTTTGATTATATTCAAAGTTTTACTAATTTTAGGTATTCAAAATGTCACCCATTCAACTCAACAGTGGCTCTAGAACAAAGCTTCGTTTCGGTAGAATGCAAATTAGGCGCCAATAAAACGTTTAAGAATGCTCATTCCACAATAGTTATAACTAAAGCTGTGGAAGAAAAACTTAAAAAATTCAAAAAAGAAGCAAAGAAAAGGCCACTAAGTGTTTTGTTCATGCTTATAGACGCTGTTTCTCGATTGAATTTCGAGAGAACAATGCCGTTAACAAAGAAGTTTCTATTGGCCAATAATTTTACAGAGTATATAGCCTACAACAAGATAGATGATAATAGTTTTCCCAATTTCAATGCGTTAATAACTGGTAAGTAAATATTAAACATTTGGTGTACAATTTGATATCAATGTTTGACAGCAGAATTATCTCTATCTAATAACTTAACAAGTAAATAAAAAAATGTCAATCCCTAAGAAGATATATCCTGTAAATAATTTTGAGCTTCTGAAATGGACCTGCTAGTTGAGACGGAATGAAAAATATTTGCCTTTGTATAACTGTGGTTAATTCAAAACTTTTTTATCATTCACTGACTGGTGCAATCTAGTTAAAATAGAATAGTAGCAAACCTACTACTTTATATTTTCTGCCCCTCTACTCCAGAGAGCACTAGATGGTACCTGATATTTTTCTATTTAAACTAAATTACACTAGTTTTACATTCTGTACAGTATTTTTCTTTCCCATTTTTTTAATCTGTTTTATATGGTTTTGTTCATAGTCCATGTCTTGGCAGCGTATAGCATTGTTGGTCTAATTATAGTTTTGTATACTCTCATTTTTGTATTACGAGATATATTTTTGGTCTTAATTATTTTGCTCATGGCTCTGGCACATTTTTTACTCTTGGTCAGTCTCAGGTTGATTTCAGTTTCTTCCTTACATGTCTGATCAATAAGAGTACCTAAGTACATATATTCATCCACCTTCTAGAATTCTACAACTGATCCATCTTCCACCTCAGGAACCCCTGGTGTTTATTACTTTTTTCTTCGAGATTTCCATGTACTTGGATTTATTAATATTAACTTTTATTCCCATTTTAGAGCTTTCTCGAATCAGTCTGTTTGATATACTTCAATCAGTCAGTTCTTTTCCATTTCTTGCAATGAGAACCACATCATCAGTGTGGGACTCTTTGTAGAAAAGAGTGCCGGACATTTTTAGCCCACTAGCCCTTAGAATTATTTCTAGAACTATATTGAATAGCACGGTAGACAACGAGTCTCCTTGGCGAACAAATTTTTTTACTTCGAGTTCTTCTGAGCATGTACCATTGAATTTCATAGCACAAATGGTTTTTCTATTTGTCATTTTTACCAATCTTACTATTTTTTCTATCACTTCAGCTCCTTTTAGCATTTCTATTAATTTGTTTCTGTCTATAGGCGGCTTTGAAATCAATGAAAAGTACTTGTGATGATCTTTGTTGATCTTTCTTTACGGAATCCTTCCTGGTATTCTCCCTACATTCTTCTTCACATATATTTCTGATCGTTTTTTAATTTTTGTACTTTGTATATTACCTTTAGCAACGAGATTCCTCTATAGTTTGCGCATTCAGTTCTACCTTCCTTTTTATGTATAGAAATTATAATTACTTATATAATGCATACATATACATGGACATATAATTTCATTTTTAAAGCATTTCTTCGGCATCCCTCTCTTCTACTATTAGCTCACGAACATGGTTTCGTAAAGCCTCTCTTCAATATTTTAAGTTCTTTGCCACAATGTCGCTCTCCCGATTTTTCTTTTCTTTTATTATTTCTTCAATTTCTTTTCTTGTGGGCTTTGGTATTTCTTCTATTACTATTTGTAGTTCACAAACATTATAATTTTCTTCAGTTGTCGCTGCGCTATTTAGCAGCCCTTTAAAAAATTCTTTTCATCTTTCACATACTTTGTCTAAGTCCACTACCAAGCCTTGCTTGTCTTTTACATTCATCGTTCTTGCCTGGTACCCAGTTTTAATGTATTTTAACTTTTTGTAGAATTTTTTTTTTCATTTTTCTTTTAATTTTCTTCAATACGCTTTACATGCATATACTATTTTCGGTACCCTTAGGTACCCTTCGGTTTGCGATCGCAAACTTTTTAATCTGAAATCTGATCTTTTTAAAACTCTGTTCTACATTCGTCATCGAACCAGTGGTTTTCTCTAGATCTTTTTGTTCTTTTTATGTTTTTCGACAATGCTTCCTTTATAGTGTTCTATGTTTTGTTGTATGTTACTCGCAAGAGCATTATCTTGTTTGGCGTAGGTTCCTTGTATATCCTTTTGATAATCCTACAATATCTCAGTTTTTCAAAAAAAATTTAGGTTGCACTTTCTTTTTCCGTTTATGCTTTTTAATTATTGCATCTCTAATATCATTCAAAAAAAATCGAAGGAAAACGTTGGATCGGAAGAAAACAACTGTCCTGGCTGCGTAACATCAGACAATGGACAGGTCGAACGGTTGAGGAACTGTTTCATCTAGCTGCCGACCGATAATCATTTCATCAGCTTGTCAATATGATGATAGCCAGAATATCTCTAATATTATTTCTAACCAAAAAATGATTAGCGTCTAGGTCAGCCCTTTTGTACGTTTTCACATTTGTTATAAAATTGGAGAACTTCTCTTGCATTAAGATATGGTCTATTTGATTAGTTGGGATCAAATGATCCCAAAAAAACAGTACAGCTATAAAATGGATGCTTTAATAAACACGAATATATATATATATATATATATATATATATATATATATATATATACATACATATATATATATATATATATATATATATATATGTATGTATATATATATATATATATATATATATATACATATATATATATATATATATATATATATATATAACACATATACATATATACACATGTTGTTTACGAGATATCATGTGTTAACTGTGAAGGTGTCTACATCGGGCAAACCAGTCAATTGCTTTAATCCAGAATTCGTTCTCACAAATATGACAAGAACAACGTCACTGCGCTTACAAAACATGAAAATGAGAAGAAGTATAAATTTTTTGAGGACTTCGAAAACATCAAAATTTAATTTCAAAACCGAACAAAACAAAAAGAAATACCAAAGCAATAAATGACAAAAAAGGTACTTCTTCTTCTTCTCGTGCCACTCCTAGCGGAGATTGGAAATCATCATGGCCACTGCGACTTTGTTAGCAGCGCGCCTAAAAAGTTCAATCGAACTACACCCGAACCATTCACGTAGATTACGAAGCCACGATATTTTTCTTCTTCCCACACTTCTTTTGCCCTTAATTAAAAAAAGGTACACAAAACCTAAATAAAATATATTTCAATCTGATTTAAATAATAATAAATATAACACCACAAAAAGCCCTTAAAGTCATAACATATCTCCACTTTACCTTTTTCGAAAACATCAAGGATACGCCTTTATAAAAATAATTATACACTAAGATAGTAAACCATGAGATATTAGATATTAACTTTTATTTGTCATCATTCTATAATATAATATATAACCTCATTAATGTCATTGTCCCCTTTTACGTTTTGGTAAGTTATATATATATATATATATATATATATATATATATATATATATATATATTATATATATATATATATTATATATATATATATATTATATATATTAATTAATATTATATAACTGTTTGTTCTTAATCGTGTACATTTCTTTTAAAAAACTTAATAAAAACGGCAAGTCCATTTAAGTACTCGTATCCTAAAATCTTACATTCTTCTACTTCTTAATAATAGAAATTAATATTTGCAGGTCTTAACTTAAAACAATCGAACGAAATTTGCAAACCAACTCAGGTTGGAGGTCTAGACAAATGTCCGATGATCTGGTACGATTTCCGAAACTTCGGTTATGCTACTGCGTATGCCGAAGACTGGCCCGATATCTCCACATATAATTATCAAAAGAAAGGATTTAAAAACCCACCTACCGATTACTACTTTAAGCCATATATGGAAGCCGCCACTAAATTAGGTGTTAAGAACTATGATAATATGCCGTATTGTGCTGGACCAGAAACTCAAGGTAAATCAAAATACGTATAAGTTTTATCAAATTATTGATTTAATTCTACCCAATTTATTTAATTATTTGATGAAACAAGCTGCTGTAATTAATTTTAGAGAACTATAGGCAGCGCACAGAGCTGTATTATTTATAAAATGCTGGCCAAAAATGGAAATTTCAAAAACTAGCATTTCGGGACGACTAGCTGTATGTGACGTTATTTGGAATAAACCCCACCTCAAATAGCCTTACCGAATAAATTTTACAGCACCCACTTCACACATTCCAAAAAGACCACCCAACTGTCGTGACCGACAACGTTTGGCCCGACGGTTGGTGTGTATGTAGGTTTGTTGACTTAAAAAAATAGTTGTACCTACTGTATATATATATATATATATATATATATATATATACTGATTTGGCAGTTGAAATGTGTAGTATGAGATTGCTTAGATGAGAGAATCATCTAAAGCTTTGTCACTATTTTATGCTTTTATGCTATTTTAGCATCATCGACTCAACTAGTGCATAAAATGATAATTTGATTGACAACGAAAAAACATCATTAAGTTTTTTAATATAATCGACAGATATCACGGATTAAAACTATTACTTGCAAAACACATAATGGCTAAATTTTTTGAACCAAAGTCGCCTAGTATATTTATTTTTACGTTCCTGATCCTGTCAAAATTTGATGTCTCCGCCGGCAGCAGTTTTTTTTCCCATTTCTTTAGGGCGGAGGGAAAAATGTTGTCATGGCAACAATATGAAACATGTCACAAAGCAACAATACAAATGTCATTAACAACAATTAAACATCATTTTTATTTATAGTAATATTAAAAGTACAATTAGTTAATGAGGCATTTTCAAAATTGAAACCGTGCAAAAATGTTCCCGACTCTTGATACGCATTGGTAATTGTTGATGATACTGATGGTCAAGAACAACTTTCAGCAATTATTCCCGATGTTGGCGAATCATGAGGGTTTAAAATTTTTTGAGCATTATCGTTCATATTTCTTATTGAATCCTCTATATATCCTTCGGCAACCGTGCTTGATTTCCAGCCCCCATGTCGTTTGAGGCATTCTAGATTTCCGACTCCATCAATTAAAAGTGTTGCTGAAGTTCGTCGTAAAGAGTGACCCGTGTATGCGCTTGCATCGTTTAAATGTAAATAACTAGCTACTTTTTGGGCTACTGCGCTGATTGAATGTATTCCCATGACGCTTCGGTAACACTTTCCATTTTGGTACTTGATAAAAAATCGGTTTTCTGTGAAATTTTTAGGCCGCAGTGATGCATACTTTTTATACAGTTTAATGTAGTTTTGACCAATTATCGTAAAAGATCTAATTTGTCGTGTTTTACTGTCTGGGATTTTGATAATTATTACATTTTATTTATCGTCAATGTCCACAGTCTTCATTTTTACCATTTTACCATTTCGTCGCATAGACAGGCGCCGGTAACCCCAATTAACAAAATCTGAAATATTTTTATAATTTAGTAGAGTATACTACATGCTTTGCAATATAATTTTTCTTATCTTTAATCCTAAATACAACTTATCTGGCGCTTCAAACAAAAATTTATCAAACTCGTCTTTAGTGAAAACTTTAGACTTCTTTGCAGTATATCCTTCGCTTGTTTTTTTTTTCAGAAAGGCACGTAACTTTAAAAATTTGCTTATATCCACATTTTTTCTAATAACTAACTCGGATTTTATCATAGAGTATCGTGACCACATTGTAGAAGATTTCCATTTATTTTCATTTTCCATTATATTAAAATATGCCAGTAAAACGTCTTCGGTAACTCCACTCTTAGAAGTGCTTGTACGTTAACCGATACTTTATTCCGGACTTGGAGGGCCCCAAACGTGCTACTGCATAATTAGCCTCGGACTCAATTTCATTTAGGTTTTCCATTTTCGCACTAAATTTGCGCTTGCGGTTGCAACAACAATAAGCTGTCTTTAATAATTGCAAACAACTGTCAAACAACTGTAACCAGGGAGACGCGAATCCCACCGACGACTTAATTATTTTAATTTCTAACATCTAGACGACTTTGATAGTTGTCACAGTTACTTTCGAGTAAAAATAGCGTATGAATTGTACTATTTATGGTTGAAAATTGCTACATATGAAGAAAAAATAGTATACTTTATTCGGCAAAGAAGCGACTTTTCTTGACTTGCCCTCTATTACGCGCCTCACTTCGTTCGGCGCGTAATATCGGGCGCGTCAAGAAAAGTCATGCTTCTCCGCCTCATAAAGTAATATACTATTTTTAACAATGGGAAACTTAATACGGAAATCACAGTTATCCCAGTACACCATATATTAATGTACTTTATATTTTATAGGGGAAAGAATCATGAATATTGCCAAAGACTTTAGCAAAACCTTCAAAGATCAGCCCAGTTTTGGCGCCTTCTGGATGAATACCTTTAGCCACGACAGGCTCAGCTCTCCAAGCCGGATGGACGAAAAATTTAAAGCGTTTGTGGAGGATATAAAACGTGAGGGAATTTTAGATCGCAGCATGGTTGTAGTATTTGCTGATCATGGTTTTCGATATGAATATAAAAACACTAACCAAGGATGGTACGAAGACAAACTTCCCATGAATTTTATATCGCTGCCAAAATGGTTTCAAGAAGAATATCCCAAAAAGTATCAAAACTTTAAGGATAATTCAAAGAAATTCACTAGTACATACGATTTTTACCTTACCCTACAAGACATCTTAGCATTATCTGTAGAAAATTATACAATGACTGGAAGTAAAGCGTGTGCAACTTGTGCTTCGTTTTTCGCAGAACATCCAGAAGGGAGGGGCTGTGCTGATGTAGGAATTTCTACTTATTGGTGCACATGTCATCCTAAAAAAAAGTCTGCAATTTTGCAAAATATCCTCCCATAAAGAAATATATTGTATAAGTGGATTATGATATTGATAAATTATATATAAGATTATACGTAGAAGTTTTTGAAATCATTATTTCACCTAACCTAACCTATTTTCCCGAAAGTGAATATTTTGAGAACTCGAATAGGCAGGGGGCTTTTGTCGAAAAAGGTCGATTTCATACCCATAAGCTGAAATTTGTTTTAATCGATAGATTATAATGCCAGTATGATATGTTTAAAAGTTTACCAAAATTTTTCCATCGTAACCTATTTATTTATATATATAATTTATATTTATTTTACACAAATTATAAAAAATTGCTTTGTCACTTCTAAACCACTTTTTTATTATTTGGGTTGGTTTAAGACGAATGTCATTGTTGTAATTTTTTCCTAAAATGTTTATTTTAAGCGTAAAATGTAAATAAAGGCTTAAAAATGTTGAAAAAATGCAATTTTAGCGTGTTGGAGGCCATTTTTTGAAAGGTTGCACATTGAATTTAAATAAATAAAAATCATAAGATAAAAGCTTAAGTAAATTAGTTTCATAGTGCTCAATTACAAAGCAAGAACAAAATTTCCAGGCATTTTTAGGAAAAAGAAAGCATTTTGCTATAAATCTAGTACATTTGGCAGCTAATACATTACATAACATACCATGTTTTGTATTATGAAAAGATTGTCATGTGGTATTTAAGGGATGATTTAATAACTATTTGTTACTACCTTCATTTAACACAATATCTATTGACTATATTTATGTCTATACAAAGGTAAACGTCTGTTTACATTATTAGCCGAAACATATAATATATAATAACTCGATATGTCGATCCACACGAATTTGCGAAATACTTTATATATATAATGACTAATTATTATTGATTGATATCTACTCTAATACCGTGTTAGTATTTATATTTTTAGTTATACAAGCAAATGCGAGTTTTCAATGTTACTTTTTCATTGTAGGTTCAATGTAATTTCAATTATAAATAATTCGTATTTTGACTTATTCTTATATCGGAAGCCTTTTTGCTTTTAACGTTTAAGACATTAAGTAGAAAAAAGGTATTTATTTGACCAATGACTAGTAAATTCGTGGTATTGAGTTTATCGATCATATGGGTAACTAAAAATACCCAGACGAATCAGCAAGTTTAACAAAAGGATTGTCATTTTGCAGCTATTAAGAGGGATTTTTTGCAAAACCATACTTTACTTCTAAGAACCTTTAATACGTTAGAGCCCGAGATTTGGTGAAAAGGAACCTGTGTTTGAACAAAACTAAGTAAATAAGAGCTTCAAGTTTTGGATATGCTTGCAATAAGCGCGGCTACCAAAAGAAGTTTTAGTACATACGGTCTTATATGCTCTTTAAAAAGAACCCGACTGAAAGCTGAGCGTGCCGATAAAGTTACTTTTATAACTCATACTTTAAAACTGTTGGACCAAGACCAAGTATCAGCGATGTACAAGCGATCCAAGTAAGTAGAAGAAGAGAACCCATCTATTTTGCACTACCAATTAAAGGAGAATCTTGAAAAAAAGAGAGACAGTGAGATGGTATTGGACTCTGACGATTGTGATGGGACAAATGTCTTGACATTTTTTCTGACTAAAATAATTTTATTTAACTTAATTTTGGTTATTAAGTTTGTTTAAGATTTTATTTTGTTTTTTATTCTTCTAAGAAAATGAAAATATTATTAAATTTTTTTATTTGTCTTTAAAGATGGGACATAAATTATGAATACTCGTTGAGGATTGGATAAGCAAGCATGATCTTGCTCTCGCGGACGATAAGACAAACTCTGTAGTACTCAGAGGCTACAGAAAAACAGGTGGGGTATTTGAGTGCGCAGAAGCGAGAGCAACAACCACGAAGTACGTTACGTGTCCTCTGGGAGTTTCTCTTCATCAGAATCGAAGTCGAAGAAACATTTGCGGGGCGTGACCCACAGAGATTAGCTGCGCTGGAGGGTATAATGCCCAATATCGGAGAACCCAAATCCAAAATGTAATCCTCAAATTTTGCTTTGATCCATATGCACAAGCCTTAGCGTACGTTCATAACGAGGCATCGACCCTCGCTCGGGCCATGGATTAGTATCATTTAATCGATTTTCGGTAAAATAAATGCATTACTTTAAATGCGAGCGTTCGCCGTCAGTGCTAAGCTCTAGGTGAGGAGACGGTGCGATGGTCTCCGTTATGAACGCACCCTTAGCGTGACATAGTTAACTTAAAAGGACAGAGGGAATAATGTATGCGATCGCCATGTATTAAATAAAATGATGTTCGTAGGGATTATTAAGTACTTGCACTAATTACTACTGTCACTTTTTCTTTTTTGTACGGTGGGTTGCAAAAATGTTAATCTTTGAAAATACGCCAAAGTAGATTTCAATGTTGCTGCCGAACCAGATTTTAAAATTTTAATTTTTTTCATATCTCTCACATATACATCTCGTAAATTCTTCCATTTCTTCTGCAGTGTTGATCCTGAAATAGTAATGATAATAATGATTATTCTATTGCAGGTATTACACCAGAGTTCACACATATACACACACATCCACACACACACACTCATACACATACACACACACACACACACACACACACACACACACACACACACACACACACACACACACACACACACACACACACACACACACACACACACACACACACACAGATACATACACACACATACACACAGTCTGCAAGAAATATAAACCGGTGAGACTTTATACAAACACAAGCACACGCACACACACCTACCACATTTTGCGCCCCCACCATTACGCGCCACAACCCCACGTACCCCCACACACCCACACACACACCCAATCACACCATTTCGTACCCACGCCATTTCGTGCTCAGACCATTTCGCGCCCACCCCATTTTTCGTTCACCATATTTCGCGCCCACATCATTTCACGCCCACATCATTTCGCGCTCACACCATTTCGCGCCGACACCAATAAGCCCACACAATTTCGCGCCCACACCATTTTGAGGACACGACATTTCGCGCACACACCATTAAGTATCCACACCGTTTCGCGCCCACACCATTTCGCGCCCACACCATTTCGCACTCACACTATTACGCAATCACACCATTTCGCCATCACACCATTTCGAGCCCTAACCATTTCGCTTGAAATGGTGTGTGCATTTCATGCACACACCATTTCGAGCACACCCCATTTCGCACCCACACCTTTTCGGGTCCACATCATTAGGCGCCCACACCATTACGCACAACACCATTTTGCGTTCCCACAATTTCAAGCCCACACCATTTCTTGCTCACACCACTTCACGCTCACATTATTACGCGGCCACACCATTTCGCGCCCACACCATTTTGGGTCCACACCATATCGCGCCCACACCATCTCGAGCCTGCCCCATTACGCACCCACATCATTGCGCACCGACACCAGTTCGCGCCCATACCATTTTGCGCCAACACTATTACGCGACCACAACATTACGCGTTTACTCCATTTCGCGCCCACACCATCACAAGCTTACACATTATCGAGAGAATCTGTCAGTGGATGAACACAGTTAATTTAATACTAGCGAAGAACAAAACGGAGGCAGTGCTTATTACTAGTCGCAAGCAGGTGGAAACCGTAACACTGAGCATTTCGCGCACTTGCCATTACGCGCCCACAACATTTCACCTGGTATCAGTTGTTATTCTTAATGAGTTAAAATTGACCATCGACCCAAATAATGCCCCTTAACTCCGTCCTTTCTCAGAAAACGTTGGACCAAATGTTCCTGATAATTTAGAGACTCCACTTAATTTCTTCCTTCATTTGTTTACTGAGAACCTAAGCGTTTCTCAAACTAATTTATATGTAGTCCAAGCAAATAACAAAAACAACACTTTCACAACAGTTGAAGAAATAAAGTGTTTTTTGGGAATAAATCTTTTGATGGGTGTGAAAAAGTAGCCCAGTTATAGAGATTTCTGGTCTGCAAATTTTGTTATCACGGATCTATTTCTTTAGATTTATTTCTTTATGTATGTCGCGTGAAACATTTGGATGGTTGCTTACTCATCTTTACATAAATGACAATTTATTACAACCTAAGAAAGGTAATGGTAATTATGATAAACTCAGGGCTTATGATATACAAAGTGCGGCCATTGCTAGAGGAACTTTAAACTACTTATAAAAGCTCATTTTATCCCAGCAGGCAACAATCAACAGACGAATCGATGATAAGGTTTAAGGGACAAAGTAGTTGACGCCAATATATGCCGATGAAGCCCATAAAAAGGGGATAAAAGGTATGGGTACGTATTGATCAGTCAGGATATGTTTTACAATTCCAAATACACCGGGAAAGTAAAAGATACAAGGAAGGAAAACCTCGGAGAAAGAGTAATAAAAGGTCTTACGAGAGTTTTAGTTGGAAAAGAGGAATCGAATTGTAAGTCCCTTTTATAAATATAAAATAACTGAAATCAAGTTGAGTTTTTGTGAATACAATCGAATTGTTATATTTCACGGAATTACCAGGTAAGAAATATTCATATGGAAATAATTTTATTATGTCTGTAAAGAAGGGTCGGGACACCTTGCGCACCTATTGTTAAAATATTAAAATATTTGTATTTATTGCATACATCTATAGACCTGAGCGAAGTGTACCCCCAATCAAGAAGTAGGGGCTGCAGTCTTAATCTAATATTAGATTAATACCGCCCTCTTCACTATTATTTAACTTTGGCAATAAATCAGCGGCGGCCGGCCAGGTGAAGTAGGTGAAGGTGAGGTTCACCAAAAAATATAATTAAATTGAGACAAATAAATAAAAAATGAAAACAACAATATTATATCTAAATTCTGAAATCAATTATTTATTCTCTTTTAATTAATCTAAAAATTAAAAAAGACAACTAGCTTTATTAGCGGTACGTACTTGATGGTCAAGTCCTGACCTGTGTCACTAGCCCTGTATAATAGGATTCAGGAAGAGGTGAATATAATTTTTGAAATTCGAAATCCATCTGGATCAGCGTTCATCATGCCATGGCAACGTGACGTCAGGCTATCCTTAGTGATAGCTGACAAAACTGGTGCGTGCAGTTCCGCTTAAAAATATATTACTCGTCTTCACCCACTGTTGGATGTGTATTTGGTATTCCTATTTTTCGGAAATTTCTCTAAGCGACAATATTATGAAATTTAGTCCATTATATAGATATTTTTATATAGTATAGTGTATAGTATAGTATTTATTAGTTTAGTTTAGTCACAGTATTAATTTTATTTGTTTAGTGCACTTTATTAATACATTTCTCTGTGGTTTGTTTCGGATTTCGGATATAAAGTGTTCTCGTAGATTTCGTTTGGACAAAAATAATTTTAGAGAGACATGAATCCAATTAATGACTTCTTCTTCTTCTTCTTCCTATGCCGTCTCCATTAACGGAGGTTGGCGACCACATTTCTAAAAATTTCTCTGTCTTTTGCAACGTGGAATAAATCGTCTACAGTCATGTTTGTCCAGTGTCAAATATTTCGCAGCTATGATTTCCTCTTTCTACCTATTCCCTTTTCGCCATCGACTCTACCCTGCATGATGACCTGCAGAAGACTATATTAAATGGTGGCTAAATTAATGACTTGGTGTGTAATATATTAGAGACACCATTTAGGTATTGGAAAAATTAAGATAAAAGGGATGTTCTTTTACATTGTCGACCAACCAGTATTTTAAACATCTGCGTCTGATCCAGAGTGGTCGGCTGCAATCAGCATCTGACTTAGAGTGGGCGGCTGAATCGAAACTCACCAACCCGTCTTAGCAGGCGTGGTGTTTTAATCGCCAAAAAACCCTCAATGAAATGTCGAGGTTCAGAACTAAAATACCCCAGGCAAGCAGAACGATTCGTATCTAGTATAAGTGCCCTAAAAAACTGTTGTCAAGTTATTAGGGCCCTAAACTCTATACATTTTTTTAATGAGATTTTGGGCTCATCTTCACCACTTTTTTAGGCCACGAGCCGCCGCTGCAATAAATTGCAAATATAGCGCCTCTGTACTGTCCCTGAGTGTGTTTTATGCTGAGTACAATAGTTTTTAATTCATTTTTAATAGTAAACATCAGTGCACATTCATCTACGCACGATTACGCCTATAGTTGATTTTTAACTCTTGAAATGTGAAAATTTGCATTTTTTTTATACCGGACGAAAAAGTACGACTTTACCCTTAAGGGTGGTTTGGTGGTGAAAAATTATTACGATGGTAACGAATTAGTGAAAAATTGGTAAAAAATATGCCATCGGCAAAAAATTTTTTTTCTGAATTCTGCTAGCTTGAACCTTAAGCCAGCAGAATCGCTCCCATTAAGGGTGGTTAAGTGGTCCCGTTTAAGTCCCATTTGTCCCCGCTAGCTTAAGGGTCCCTCTTGTTTGCCCCATGTAACGACTCTCCCCGGTGACTAAGTAGCCTCCACCCTTACCTAAATAAGACACGTTTGTCTTGCTTGGCTGATGGATCGACTCTCTTTTGTACTGCCTGAAAAACGGTGGTTTATTTAAGAGTTATGTTTTCCAAGTTGGGACTACTCAAGCGATCTGCACTTTTAACGAAAGCCACTCATTTTTCTATCCTTCATTTTAACATATGTATGGTTGAAAGCTCTATTCATTGCAACATCGATACCCTTTATTGTTCAACAGCGTCATTAACAGTTATATTATATAATATCAATAAATGCCACCCCATATTTTCATACAAAGATGTATTAGTTTTTTAACTTTTGCTGTGAAGAATAATTAATTGCACTGTTTTACGGTTTAGAATTTCACAATACAGGGTTACACCAAATTTGATATTAGGACTTTATGGATGAAAACATATTAAAGTTAAAAAGTTATCTTAAAAGTTATCTTACTACCCAGATATAAATTCTAAAAAGTTAATGTCGTATATCTAATAAACATAATTATGTTTTCACCAGATATAAATTCTAAAAAGTTAATGTCGTATATCTAATAAACATAATTATGTTTTATTTTTCTTTTTAAAAAGCAGTAAAGCATCTCTCTGATAATTGTGTATCTTTGACATTTGACTAACTTCTCATATTGTGATAGATACTGAATCATGTAAACAAAAAAATGTTTTGCGAATTAAACACTGTTATAGACCGTCGGATTTCAATACAAAGTTCAACCACGATCTTATTCTTTGTGCCTTTTTGTGTACTGAATATTTCATATGAGATAAGCAGAAAAAAAAAGAAATTTAGAGTTAAACAAGGGTGCTGGTTTCTGCTGGTAAAATCAAATGTTTCTCATTTTCCACAACTTTTCCAACGCAAAATTTTCCATTTTCAGGACCTGCCGTTATGCCTTTTTTGCAGGTTCCTCATCGTGAAAACCAACAAACTTTTAAGTGGTATGAAGAAGAAAATCATAGACACTGACCGATTAACATTACATGGTCACGTCATAATTAACACCCCCAAAGCATGAGTAGCATTTACGTACCAATTTGTGGGTCTTACCTTGTCTGCTTAAACATTTTATTCATTTTGAAAAGCAACAGACATGTAATATTGGCATAATTACTGTAATTTATATAATTTATATCACCTACCTTTGTTTTATCTTTATTAGACAACACCCTAATATAGGTTTATTATTTTCAACATTTATTTAACTTTGTATCGTGACCTGAAGATGCTTTGCATATTGTAGAAAGCGAAACCGGTCGTCTGATTAGTTAAATTAAATTGATTGTGAGTAAGTCTAATTTATTATTTCTTTCACCTTTTTAAGGCTATTTTACTTTCCTTGACTTCACCTTCCAGTACTCTTAAGGCATAATAGTCCAGTCTTCAGAGACTTGACCTCTAAAAATTATACGAACAAGCTTAATTTTGCTGATAATGTCAATTTTGGGTCCCCAAAAAGATGCAACAGACCCACTTTAGGGGGAGGGGGGGAAGAAACAGAAAAAATTGAAAGTCTACGTCGAAATATCTCGAATAAAAAAGTCCAGCGATATTAAATGTCTAAAAATTCGATATATTTTGATCAGTGTCCTATCGACAAAAATCAAAATATGTTTTAAAGGTAAAGAGTGCAGCCTTCGTATGCAGTTTCTGTATTTTGCCGCAAATGAAGTCGGTCGGTTTTTATAAAGGTGTTAAGTAATTAAACGTTGTGCGATTTTTGCCATTATTAACGACTCTCATAAGATCAATAAAATGAATCACTTTCATTGTCTGGTCTAATGAAATTTCCATTGTTGGGGTCCAATCTTCAAAACATATAACATGAAATTTAGATTTTAAGTTTTGGCAGCAAATATAAGACATTGGAAACATGTCCAAAAAACGCAGAATTTAAACTTCTAAAGTACAAATGAAAGATTTCATGGGAAAGGTCATGAGAAAGGTTTCCACGAACGCAGTATTGAGTGGAATTTATAGCTGAAGTGGTGCAGTTTCGAAAAACGTCTAACAAAATGGTATTTTGAGAATGATTTCCGAAGTGGAAATTGAAACGTCAATAAACTTACTTTATCCTTTAATTGTGGCTTATTTCCATTTAAACAGTAATTAATTTTGCTTATTGTAGCATCCTGATGATGCAAATAACGATTTGCGAAAGCTTGGTCAACTAAATAGAATACTGCTTCGTCCTATCTTCCGCTGCAACTATTTGGGTCGCGTTTTGAAGATCTTTTTACGGGTAAAACATAACAGAATATACACGATATTAGAGAAGAGAATTAGCAATACTCAAATCGGATTTAGAAGTCACTGGGATCAAAATGTATACATCTGTGCAATCGAATTTAAAAAAGCTTTTGACAAGGTCTAACATAAAATGCTAGAAATATTAAAAAAACTGGATTGGACGAATAATTACAAATCTATATTGGCATCAAGTGGCAAGAATAAAAGTTAAACAAGAACTAATATACAAGAAATATAAGAAATAAGTGAGATAAGACTAAATACTATTGACTTTACTCTTTAACTTGTATTCAGAAGAAATATTTAAGAAAGCATTAACGGAGATAACACAAGGTATTAGTGTTAATGGTGTAACCGTAAACAATATTAGATATGTCGACGATACCTTAGTGCTGCATAATTACAGAGAAGATCTTCAAAATCTTATGAACAAAATAAAACAAACATGTGATCAGTATGGATTTAAACTTAACGTTAAAAAAACTAAATACATAATAGTTAGCAAACAAAACTATATACAGGAAGACGGGAGAAAAGTCAGAGATGCCATACCGAACATAGTAGAGAAACTCGTGTATTTTGGCAGTAATATCAATGTAAGGCTATGTTTAAACACTTGCAAGCCTTGCAAGCATGTCGTTCTATAGACGACTACTACAGATAAGCTGAGTCGACCGAGATAGAAATGAGAAGGTCCTTAGACGCCTGAACCAAACAACACAACTGGTCAATACAATAAACAGACGCAAGCTGGAATACTTTACAATATGAAACACCCTGAAAAATATGAACTTTTACATCTGATGATTCAGGCAACGATTCAAAGTAAACGCGGATCTGGTAGAAGAAGAACAATATAGCTGAAAAATATAAGACTAGATTAGAATAATAAAAAGTCACACATGAAACAGAAGCGTCTATGTCTGAACACAAAATCCTCTTTGACAAAGATCCTTTTAATAAAAAAACCATCGAATGCGGCTCAACATTGCTCGAGTACTCAGTGAAAACAACAAAATAAAACAAAAATTAATAAAAGCCCCACGAACCGAATCTAATTTTTACGCCACACCGTTTAACATCAATCAACTAAACTAAGGCATCTTCATAAAAATTGGTAAGTCAACGGATGTTGACAGTATAGTTACAGAACAAATTAAAAATTTTGGCCTTAGAACTAAAGAGCGACTATTGAAGATATTTCACAAAGCACAAAATTTTAAAATATTTTTTATGGCGCAAAACAAAAATGGTAGCTCTACTTAAATCAAGAAAAGGTTCTGAAATACCAAAAAACTATCGATCAATCTTCTTAATTCTGTACCCCTTATATAAACTATATCAAATGATGATCTTACACCGTATCCAGCAGTCAGTGGCTTCTAAACTTATTGCCAAACAGTCGCCATTTAGACCTGGAAAGTCTTGTACTGGACGAGTATTAATTATCACAGTTTATAAGGGAGTGTTTTAAAATTAAACAGATAACTCTCGTATCTGTCGATAAGTGTCGTACTGGTTGATTTATCAGCTGCTACAATACCGTGAACCACACAAAACTGATAGATAATATATATGTATATATACATGTATATATATATAATACGCTAAAAGACCCGAACCT
This sequence comes from Diabrotica undecimpunctata, assembly GCF_040954645.1. Lineage (NCBI taxonomy): Eukaryota > Metazoa > Arthropoda > Insecta > Coleoptera > Chrysomelidae > Diabrotica > Diabrotica undecimpunctata. The sequence goes on along the minus strand of NC_092805.1, from coordinate 38,642,273 downwards.
TATGAAGATTTTAGACTCCATGCTGCAGAACAGTAGATTTACCGTTGTGCTACACGGGTAGAAGAACAGATGGAGAGAACCAAAAATGGCTTGCCAAAGGAAGTATGCTCGACTTAGCTCTTTTCAATATATATACACAAATGACCAGTCAATAATATAGACAGACTTTTGCAGTACAATCACAGAACTTTAATTATATCGAAGGAAATCTCGATCGAAGATGGAAGGCAACCGTATATACGTATTTCTGACTATACGTCATCTTCAGTACGGTGCAGCCAAGTTAGAAAAGGAGCATATTAACTTAGGAAATGATTACTACAGGAGCAATTTGACCAATCTGTGGCAATAATGTTAGATGACTCTGAGGTTTCCAGAGCAACAACCAACACATCCACGGAGGAAGCTAAGCTACCTGAGGAGTATATATATATATATATATATATATATATATATATATATATATATAGATGCCCCATCATCATGCCCCAGTACGTTAGTCTTTGTTTAGTAAAAACTAGAAGCTAAAATCAACATGAAGCAAACAATAAACAACTAAATGAAAATAAAATAAAATGGTAATAACTTATAACAAAATAAACAAACAACTATAATATTAATAAGTGTGAGATTAACAAAATACATATTTAATTGAGACATTAGTGCCAATGGGTGTAACCAATCTGATGGGAACTGTACAATATAGTCAGTCATTAATTAGAAGTTTTATGAATTTTTTAAAAAATTATAGAAATATTCACCATGTAAAACGTTATAAGGTCTCAAAGTTAGGCTAAACCTTCGATTTCTCGACTTAAATTTTTTATTAACTTTTAAACTATAGTGAAAAACTACATAAGATAAAGTAGTTTTCAACTATTCACCCCTCCATGCATACAGGAAGATACCCAGAGTAGGTAGCTGCCGGACGGAGTTACGTTCTTTGCATTTTTTAATTTTTTTTTAGTTTTAATTATTGGTTTCTTCTTCTTGTTTTCTTTATTTTGAGTATTTTTTGTTTACTTTACGTACTTTGAACTTTATCGGTTTTTAGTTTATCAAATTTTAATCCGTTTCATTATAGGTGAACAAATAAATATTATTTCAGCAGATTTTTTCGGAATGTTTACTGGATTATTTTCATTTTGATTTATAATCAAGTCTATAAAAACTATGTAAGCACTTATAAAGTTCATTGTTCGATTATTTATCCAAAGACATGTTTATTAGAAATCAGTGACAATAAAAAATTGTTAGTTTATAATAACATTCAATATTCAATAGTTTTTATATATTTGCTGATGATATTTGCAGACAATGTTTGTACAAAAAATCCGTGAGATCAAAACATGCCTAATTACCATAAGATGAAATTAACATAATATGTCAATGGTCTTCATAATTTGATTTATTTATTCCTTCTGGAGGTAAATTTTCATAGAATTTAGAGTAAAAATCTTGTCAAGTTGTAAAATAAATAATCTTTTTATATTATTTACGGTTGGGTCAAAAAGCATGTCTTAATGCTTATAACGTTAACCTGTATAAATTAATGGTTATTAGAATATTAACGATTTTCAATTTGGTAATACAAAAGTAGAAAGAGCCGAAGTAAAATGTAATCGCTATAATTATCTTGAACTATTCAACGATATGGCTTATCCGATTTAATTAAAGTTCAGGAAATTCATTCCATAGGCGAATTAATATACTTCATTATCATCAGTTCGTTATAAGCTAAAGCCTTCTTCAGAACAATCTTTCATTCGCCCCTGTCTCTGGCAACTCTTCTCCATTATTTAACTCGGATGGATTTTAGATCATCCTCTATGTTATCTTGATACCTAAGTTTTGGTCTTCTCTGGCTCGTCTTCCCACTGGTCCTCTTCGGTCGAAAATTTTTCTGATCGTTGCATCTCGCCTAATTACGGGTCCTATCCATTGAAGGCGTGCTAATTGAATACATTTTACAACGTCAGGTTCCCCAAAACTTCTGTATAACTCAAAGTTATAGCACCTATGCCACAAACCCTGTTCTTGAACTCCTCCATATATTTTCCTTAGAATTTTTCTCTCGAAACCTTTAAGCAATTAAAGTGACCACGTTTCTAACCCGTATGCTTACACTTGCCTTATTAGTGTTTTATATATGTTAACTTTAATTTTTATGTGTAGTTTTGGGGCCATCTGTTTCCTCAAGCCATAATAGCACTTATTGGCAAGCACTATTCTTCTTTTAATTTCTTCGCTTACATTGTTGTCTTTAATCAGCAGCGAGCCCAGGTAGACGAAGGTGTCCATACCTTCCAGTTCCAGATCATCAATTATTAGTCTAGGTATCTGGTTGCGTGATCTAGTACAATACATATACTTGGTTTTCTGTGCATTTATTTTTAATTCCATTCTCAGTGCAGACACCCTTAGTGATCGAAATACTTCGATCAGAGATTCTGTGGACCTAGCAATAATGTCTATGTCATCTGCATATCCGACCACTTGTACAGATTTAATGAAGATGGTGCCATTCGTAATAATATGTCACTCTCGAATTACTTTTTCTAGTGCAAGGTTAAATAAGAGACACGACAGTCCATCTCCCTGTCTCAGTTCATTTTTACAATAAAAGAGTCTTGAAAAATCGTTTTGGATTCTGACTACACTCTCTACAGCTGTGAGTGTAAGTTCCGTTAGTTGAACAAGATGAAGCGGCATTTGAAATTCCACCAAAGCCTGTAGAAGTTTTTGTCTGTTGACTGAGTCATATGCGGCTTTGAAATCCACGAATATTTGGTGGGTGTCGACTCCAAACTCAAGCGTTTTCTCAAGAATCTGCCACTTTATATGCCACGTTAAGTAGGGTAATGACTCTATAATTATGACACACCATCATGTCTCCCTTTTTGTGAAGAGGGTGCATTACACCTAATTTCCAGTCCGCGAGTGTTTCCTTCCATTGCCAGATTTCGGTTACTAATTTATGCATGTGTCCAAAATGGGCGTCACCACCATTTTTAAAGAGTTCGGCAGGAAGATTGTCTAAACCGGAGGCTTTGTTATTTTTCAGTTTTGAAATGGCTTCTCTAATTTCTTTTTCGGTTGGGGACGGCTCTTGAGCGTCTTCATCCATTTCAGGCAAAGTAATTTCTATTTGGTCTTCTTCACGACTGTCGCTAAGCAGTTCTTCAAAATAATTCGCCCACCTGTTTAGTATCTCTTCTTTGTCACTAATTATGGAACCATCTCTGTCTTTACATGCTGTTATTCTGGGTTTGAATTATTTTGTGCAGCTCTTTATCATCTGGTAAAATTTTCGCGAGTCTATTCTATTGTGGTTGTTAACAATCTCGTTTAGAGCGTTTTCGTGTGGCTCTTTCTTTTTCCTTCTAAACGTCCTTTTTTTTCTCGTCTCAGATTTTCTTAGTCTTCCAGGTTTGATCTTGTTCTGCGCTGCTGAAGTCTCTTATGTGCTTCATTTTTCTGTTGGTTAATGGATCTACATTCTTTATCAAACCAATCTCGTTTATTTTAGCCTGGTTAGGTTTTAAAACGCCTTTAGCCGCTGTATGGATAGCTTTCTTGCATTGGGTCTAGTGTTCTTCTATACTTAAATTTTCGTCAATTCTTGTTAGCTCTTCGTTTAAAATTTTTCTGTAGTTATCCCTAGCGTCTTCAGATTTTAGCACATCAGTATAATATTTCGTAGATTTTATGCTCTGGCTCTACTTAGTGCTTGATATACGTGCCCTGAGTTTTGTTCTTACAAGGTAGTGGTCAGAGTCTATATTAGCACCTCTACATGTTCTTACATCTAGTACGTCCGAGAAATGTCGACTATTAATAGTACATGATCAATTTGGTTTTTTGTTTGACCATCTGGTGATTGCCATGTGGCTTTGTGGATATTTTTGTGAGGAAAACATGTACTTACTACCACCATTCCCAATGAATTAATATACTTAAATGATAAAATGAACATAAAAAATTTAATGATCTCTTACGACTTACTTTTGCGGTTTCTTCGTGTTATGGATTAAAATTATATTTCTTTTATTGAATATATTGAAGTTTTTGTTTTTAGAATATTTCCTACAAAAGTTGTAAACAAAAAAATTTAACTGTCAATTCAAGTATCTAGGTTTTATCTATCTATGTTTGCAATCTGGCCTATTGACTTTTATTTCGGTATTCCACATGATAGACCAATCAAGTTAGTAAAAAATAAGATTTTTTTGTCACCACTGTATAGACGGATTTGACAGTTGAAATGTGTAGTAAGACTACAAAAATCTCTCATATTGGGATTTATTAATTTTTTGACTATTTTTAAATAAACCATCAAAACGTCAAACTCATTATGTTGCTCATAACTTAAAAACAAAATGAGATATGCTAGATTAAAATCAGTTAATAAACAAAATAGTGATTGCAAAATCGCTGTTTTTGAATATTGTTAATACCTTCTGTATTATTTACTAAAATTTATTTAAATGTAGCTAAAGTTGAGGGTCTTATAATGTTTAAATTGTTTGCATTGCAAAAGATGGGCTACATCTGTTAAACAGTTTTTGCCAAATTTAATTTGATTATAAGATTTTTGGGAAATGAACTATGTTAAGACATATTTTAATAACCTATGAAAATAAGTTTAAAAATATTACATATGTACACAAAATGATTTAATACGAAATAACCCATTTTAAGCTTATAAACATTTACAATAACTCCGTAAACACTTTGGTTCAATTTAAAGGGTAAAAAATATTTGGAAAGCTGGTTAAAAAACCCAACTTTTAGAAACAAAAGGTCCTACGACCATTAGAAGCCAAAATAGCCCATTTTTTCAAATCACTGTTACGTTAATTAACAACATTAAGGGTTTTTAACAAAACTTTTAGCAGACAAAATTATTGAAAATTGTTTAAACGGGAGTGTTGTAAACAAAAAATACTTCACTTTTTTTCCGGCTAGAATAAAAGAAGTGGGACCAAACGAAGGGCCAGCCGCTCTCTTCAAAAAATCTAACACCGTCAAAAACAATGACAGTCAAAATAGGGTTTAAAAAAACTGATTTGTTAAAATTTAATGAGAGTATTAAGAAAAATTGTTTATAAATAAAAATTTAATACTGTTATAAATTATATTTATTTACTATAATTACTTTTTAAATAAATAAAAAAAATAACTATAAAAAGGGACTACAAGAAGATTTGTACATCCTGTAGTTATTAGCTGCTTTGTTGACAATGATATGGGGGTAAACGAAGTACAGTTATTCCGTGATCTTTATCTTTTGCATCGATTACATATTTTTTATATTTTTGTACATAAAAATGGGGATCGGCCATGTAGCCGACAGTCGTTAAGCGTCATCGCGCGTACTAAAACTGGTAGGCCGTTTTTAAATGTCGATAGCTTCACGAATGATTCTCGATTTTAAGGAGCTGATGGGAGCCATGGTTTTTATTTTTCTAAATCTATTTTGTGGCCTGTCTGAATATGATGTTGGGCTAGGGCTGAAGTGGTATCGGAATGTTTGACTGATAGAGAATGTTCGTAAATACGGTTATGGATTCGTCGGTTTGTCTGTCCTATGTATGTACGTGATCAACTGGAACGAGGTATCTTGTAGACACCATGGTCTTTATTGGGGATTTTTTCTTTTACGGATCTGACAAGATTGGACAACTTGGAGTGAGTAGTGAAGATGGTTTTTATGTTTAGAGGGATGAGAGTTCTACTGATCTTTGTCAGTGATACCTTTAATAAAAATTAAAAAGAGTTTGGGTTTATCCGGCGGCAAGGTTTCTTTTTTGGATGGAATTAGGTTTAGATGTTTTTGAATGCTCCTATTGATTTGAGTTTTGTGGTAGCGATATTGTAAGAGTGTTTGTCTAATTGAATTGATTTCAGATGGCGAGTAATTGTTGTCGCTAAGTCTTATGGAACGGGAAATAAGAGTGATAATGACTGAATTGAGTTGGGCAGGGTAATTATGTGACTGGGCATTGAGGTGGGTTTTTCTGAATAAGAACATCAAGGAATGGCAAAGACACTTCAAACCCAACTTCCATCGTGAATTAAATACTATGATGTATTCCATTCAGGTGGGAGAGAAAGAGATCTAATGTGTCTTTACCATGGGGCCAAATGACAAAAGTGTCATCAACGTACCGTAACCAGCAGGTGGGTTTGAGATTTAATGAGGACGGGGCTGCTGTTTCGAAACGTTCCATGAGGATATCAGCTATTACAAGAGAGAAAGGGAGAGAGAGAGAGAGGGGAATCCCATTGGGGAACGTTTGATTTGACGATAGAAATGATTTTGGAATGAAAAATTCGATTGATGTTTAGAGTCTAAGATGGAAATGGTTTCATCGATGGGAATGTTGGTGAATAAAAAACAATATCAAAAATAACTAGTATATCTGAGGGTGAAATAGAAATGTTTTTCAGAAAATTAATTAAATGAAAAGAGTTTTTGACAAAGGATGAGGCGTTTTCGACTAACGGTTGTAAGAAAAAAGCGAGATGTCTTGCCAATTTCTGAGTGGGGCAGTTGTATGCACTGACGATGGGTCTTAGGAGAATATTGGGCTTATGGATTTTTGTAAGGCCGTATATCTTTGGAATTCGGGATGATTTTTCTCTGGGTATGAAAGATTTCTTGAGGTCTGGAGGTAGAGTAGACTTATTTATAATGGATTTGGTCGTTTTTTCTAGATACGTGGTGGGAACTTATGGGATGCGTTTATATTCTGTGGAATTGAGAGGTTCGAACATGTTGTCAAAATTATTAGAAGAGTTGAGAATGACGGTGACATTACCTTTGTCGGCCAGAAGGATGACGATGGCAGGGTTTTTATAAAGTTCTTTGAGGACACGTCTTTCTGAAAGATTTGTCTGACAACTTCGGCTTGGTCAGAAGGAAGTTTTAGAAATAGCTTCTTCAGTTTACCGTAGAAGGTTGTTGATTTGAAATGGGCTGTGGATAAGTTGGTCCAGTTTACGTTCATGAGTTTGGGTTTTGTGGTCAGAAATGTGTTGGTCTTTTTAATGAGAAAGACGATCGAAAGTGTCCCATATTAATGGATAGATATTGAAAGAGTGGATGTCATTATAGGTTTTGAAAAGTTGAGAAGTTGTTGTATCTACTACTTCTCGGCTATGGTTCTCAGATAATTTCTGAAGTTTTCAAATTCAATTTTGTGACCTGTATAAAGATGGAGTTGACCTAAATCTGAAATTAAATCGGACTTTCGAACAGAAATGGAATGTTCATAAATCCTATTTTGAATTCTACGATTTGTTTAGCCTATATAAGATAGGGTGCCATAGACTCCGTGTTATTTATGAGAATAAAAAGTTTTTGTTGGGGGTAAGTATTGTCATTATTCCACTTTATTTAAGAATTTTGTTGATTTTGTCAGCAACACCTCTGATGTAAGAAAGATAAACTTTCGTATGATGAGGACCTGAGTCTTTGGGTTAAGATTGAGTGAGATATGATGTCTGTGTATGCTCCTATTAATGTGATTTTCGTAACTGTTTTGGATTAGGGCTTGTTGTAAACTAAAGAGCTCAGCGGGTCTACTTGCATCATTGCAACGGCGTATTGATCTGGAGAGAAAATTATTATTGACTGTTCGCAACTCCGATTTAATTTTAGCTCTAAGTCAACACCGTCTTTATAAAGGTTACAAAATGGATGACTCTGAAATCTCTGAATTCTAGACTTGAAAACTCTAGAATCCAGAACTCCAAAAAGTAGCACTAATGCATTGGTTACTGATCAGTGTAGTAATGTCTGGAGGCTCGGTAGACTAAGACCTCGGAAGCCCTCTAAAGCAGAAGACATCCAAGGGGATATCGAAAGCTCGGCGCAGTGAATCGACGCTGTTCAACCCGGAAGACGGTTGAGTTAAATATTAATTCTTATAATAGTAATAATCTTAGCTCAAAACTTAACATAGAAATATATATATATATATATATATATATATATATATATATACATATATATACATATATATATACACAACGCAAAAGTCTAAGGATATTTTAATAATTTGACAATACCAATGACAGAAATTTCATGACCATATAAATTTGCTTATAATTGTTAATACAGACACTCACATTTTATCAAAAAAAAAATTGTAAAACTGATAACAATACGTGTTTTAGAAGGTTTTTTATAAGGGACAAAAAAATCGACATTTTTATGTTTTGTTTATTTTTAATTTTAGTCACTTTATACCATTCTTGCTTAATAGGTGAGTTAAAGATATTGTCGTTTTACCATGCAACGACAACATTTAACGTTGGACGAGATGAATACCTCCTTCAAGCTGGTATGCGACAAACTCAAGTTGCTGATCAGCTGGGTGTTTCCCAAAACGTCGTAAGTCGTTTGTGGCGTCGGTTTAGAGACACTGGGAGTCCAGCCGAGCAACATCCAGGACGTAGTCGCTCTACAACCGTCGCTCAAGACCAATATTTAATTTTAAATGCCAGAAGGCAGCCAACAATCACAGCACCCGAGCTGGTTAATGAATTACAACTTGCACATAATGTAACAATTAGCAGCAGTACTGTGAGGAATCGTCTCCATGAAGCCAATCTTCGTAGTCGGGGACCACTGGGATGTCCACCTCTATCTAAAGGCAATCCCGCTGCAAGATTAACCTGGTGCCAAGAGTTTCAGAATTGGACTGACAATGACTGGGCCACAGTTTTGTTTAGTGACGAGTCTAGATATGGATTTCATCCAGATTCTCGTCGGACAAGAGTTTGGAGACGACCCGGAGATGGAGAACGATTACGACATCTTCAAAAAGTGTATGCATACAGAGGTGGTACATTAATGGTATGGGGCGGAATCATGATTGACGGAAGAACTGACCTCGTTTTCTCACGTGGCTTTCTCACAAGTCAGCAATATTTGGACACTATTCTTGAACCTGCTGTGCGCTTGTTTGCTGCAGCTGTTGGAGAAAATTTTTACTTTATGCATGATAATGCTCGACCACATGTTGCGCATATTGTAACAAACTGGTTGGATAACGAGGGTATTGATGTATTGCCGTGGCCAGCACAATCACCGGACTTGAATCCCATTGAGCATGTATGGGACATGCTTCAACGAAGAATTACTCCACATGTGGGCAATATCTACAATGAGTTTCCATTAAAAGAGCTTCTGAGAGAACAATGGACACAACTACCTCAAGCAGACATTAACAATGTGATTCGGAGCATGAACAGTAGATGTATAGCTGTGATAAACCAACGTGGTGGCCATACTTTATTTTAAGTTTATAATTTTTCGTATTTTTGACATTTTATGGTGGTATGTGAAACATGGGTGATTTTTAATATATTTTTTTGCTCCAATTTTCTGGACATATTAAACAACAATTTAAACTACAAATTTTGTATTACTTTTTTTAAGTTGATTACAGATAAACAAAATACGTCTATTTATAAAAATATCCCTAGACTTTTGCGTTGTGTATATATATATATATATATATATATATATATATTTTAATATTCTATTTGTAATACAATGTTGCACATTATGCAAACTATATACAAGTTCAACAAAAAACGTTACGGTACAATCTATTTGACATCACGATAGTCATAAAAATAAAAGAATAGTTTGATAACTAATGGTATATAAGTTCGTGGTATATACGAGTAGAAATAAACCAAGATTTTTTTGTGGATATATAAGCTAATAGATTATTACAACTTATTATTATTAAAAAAAATTGTTATGTACTTAGTTCTACTTGGATTTTCCTCTATACTTGCGATTGCAGCAAGTGAAAGTAAGTATTTTAATTTTTTCTTATTTGTGCTATTATATTGTTCAGTTGCCCAATCTTCATTATCATTGTCCAATTATTATTGGTACTATGCTAACCGTATGATAACTTAATTTTATTTTCATATTTTCACTAAACTTTTGTATTTATTTTATACAGCTGCTTCTAATTGATATCTTCCATAGTTTTGTTTATTAAATTTTGCCATCTTTATCCTTTGTTGTTTATATGGAGTGAATATTATCAGGAATTTTTTGGTAATACACACGTAGTAAAGTCGTTTTGATATAATAACCGACATACCACACACTATTCTATTTAACTAAATAAATAAATAAATAACAATAAAAAGCGACTTAAGAAAAGCTTTGTACATCCCGTAGTTATTAGCTGCTGTGTTTTGGATAATTTTTCAATTAAAATACGATAAATGTTATTATTTTAACGTTGTAATCCAGTTTAAAAAAAAAAGAACAAATTTGTGCAATAGACCTCGACATATGTCATTTTTTTCCGAGCGCTCTATTTTGAAACCGTGTTGGATTTTTTGGAGAGCGAGGCTGACCCTTCATTCGGGTACCCTCACTCCTTTTACTCTAGACGAAACGCAAAAAACTCTTTGTTTACAACAATCCTGTTGTAAAATTGACAATTGTCAATAATTTTGTTTGCTATATAATACTGATAATAAGGTGTGGAGAAAACTATAAGGGTTGATACACTTTTATTACGTATTTTATAAATTACAATGATTAAAAAACCGATACAAAATAACGGCCGACTTGGTCTGGTGTTAAGAGCGAAGTGAAGTTGCCCGCGTCAAAGCCGGCCTCTACCTCTACGGGCAAAAACACAAAGCGCTCCAGTTAGTGGAGAGTATCATGATACTATAACCACTATAACTAACAAGATAAGTCAACGCGCATGTTCTTGCATCTCTCTCGCACACCTGTGACGTAAGCCCGAGACAACTTTCATGATGCCAAGTTAACTGCTCTATCTGTTGCTATCCTGTGTGCTTAAAAACGTAGTGAATGAGATTTATTATTATATAAATTTTGTGGTAAAAACATTCAATTTACTGTGTTAATATCACCTAATTTATATATCGTACGCAACTTCCTCTCGACTACCTGTAGCTACTTTATAAAGAAGACTAATTATTTGGTTGCCATAATGTATTGTACAGTGGTGGGTTGTTTAAACAATTATATGGGACATAATTAATGGGACAAATTGAATGTAGAAACCGCGAGAATATAATCAAAACATTTTACAGAAGCTGGCTATTGTTTAAAAGAAAAACTATAGTGGAATATTACTACTAATAGTATAATTAATTATGAAATTGTCACTGAAGAGATCTTTTTCTCGCTAAACCTTCCTAGTGTGATACAGAAATTAACCCTGAAGATTTATTTGACAGTCATCAAGATTTTATTAATTCGAATATAAAAGACCTGGAATGGGATGGATTGGAAAATTTAGCCGGTTTCATTGCATTTAAGTTACAAAAAAAAGAAATACTTGGATATATTCCGGACGCTAACGATAAATCGTTCACTTGGGTAAACCACGTTTCTGAGGGTGGTTTACTCAAACCAACACTGGAATTTGTAAATAAATGTAGTGAACTGGAACATATTTTTCGTAGTTATAATGGCAACAAATTAAAAATAACTAAAAATTATTTAAAAAACCTAATAGAAGCTGCAAAATATGTAAATGTTAGCGAAGATGTAAAATTACTTTTTTTATATGTAAAATGTATTTTAAAATACTAATTCTAAATAAAAATATTAAAGATAATTACAATATCCGCAAGAGAAAAATCACGAAGATTGTAAAATAAATGTCTAAATGATATTCATAAAGTCTGAAGTAGTACCTGCTTTTCCTTATGTTTCAAATTCTTTACATTTTACCGGTCTTTTATATTTAATTTATGTTTTGTAGCAATATCTATTTTGTTTGTAATACACACAATCAAATCGAAGATTCATGTATTTCTTTAATTAATTTTACAAATTACTAATTAATTTTCAAACCACGTTTTCACAGAAAGTAACTAGTTATGACTTCTTAGTGCGAGATATGGCATCGAGGTATATTTACCGTTAACAGTTTAAATTTCGAAGTTCTTCATTACAGTAATGGAACAACGTTGCCATATAATGCACCTTTAAAATAAGATCCACACAAGTCCCCTGGCTTTGTCTCGCTATGACGTCATGCGCAAAGTCGATTAAAATTAGAACGGCAAGTGAGCATGGAGCGTTTGTTTGAACAGAGACAAAAAATGAATATATTACCACTGTGACAAATAAGTTAAAAATAACCATAGATGCGAAACGGAACAAGGTGAAAGGAATGAATTGAATGACTTGTACCTTATATTGAATTTATCATTTAATATGGACTGACTTCTTATGATCTCGTGAGAGATCCACTAAGCTACAGTGTTTTATAAGTAGCCTGAATATTTAAGAAATTAATTAAACATTTATTAATACTTCCACAATTTAAAATGATAGTAAAATTTATAATTTAAAATATTTAATGATTGTGATTAATTTTTTTAGAGTTTCTCATTAACAATGAAAAATGCAAAATTCCCGACTTCCCTGCCTTCTCGGATGACGTCAAGAAGTATCACACGAAATTATATTACATCAATTGCAACAATTCACAGCTGTTGACATACACCACTGTAGAAAACAATACGGCTTACCTGCATATTGATAGAAAAGCCCTTAATTCAACATCACAGGCGATTGATTGCTGTTATAAATACGTATCGAGGAAGGGAAGTAATAGTTATCCGGACGTTGGTATAGAGTAAGTGTGAGCTAAATTGCCTTATGTAATCTTCTGAAAAGATTCAGCCCACCCCTAACATTTTTTTAATGACATTCGTAGATAATTTTTAATGTGCTTTTTGTCTCATAAGTAGCCTTTGAACTTCAGCTTTGGTTTAAATTTTTAGTAACTTAAACTTTAAACACAGCTCAGCATTGGATGACCAAATATACAATATAATTAGTCCATTGAAAAGTTACATTGAGATTACATTTTTGATAGAACGCAATTTTATTTATTTTTTTTTAAAGAGGAGAAAAAGGTTTTCGCGCTGTATCTCGTAAACTAGCAACGTAGTGACTTGACAAATGACAGTATTTATTTTAAACTAAACACCGAAATACAAAAGTAACAAAACGCAATTCATCTTATTCTTAAAACATGAATATCTTACAAATACCTCCCTTTAAAAATTCAATCGTTGTGGTGGTTTAATTTTCCTCTTAGGTCTATTACTAACTAACTTAAGATTATCTTTTTCACCGGATACAGTTTTTAACAAAATTTCGTTTTTAATCTCTGAAGTATTTTTATCAGAATTTAAACCATTGTCACTTATTTCTTAAATCACCTCTAGCTCTGTCTCAAGGGTTATTGGTAGTTCCTGTTCTGATTCATTTTGTATAATAACCGGATTTGGCGCAACTACATCTAAAGGTTGAGAGACATTCTCATTTATTATTTAAGCTCTCAAAAATTTGGTGGTGGGTCAAAAATTTGACGCCATTATTAGTTAAAAAATTATAAAAATTTTCAGAAGTGAACTTACTTTTATTGCCCGTTTTAACAAACCAAATCGAGAAAAACATTCTCCAAAGCGATCTATAGTAGTTTCTGTATTAGAAACCTTCAGGCCACTTTGAAAAAGTATCAATAATTATATCATTTTCCCCTTTATAGGTCCCATATAATCAGCATGAATTCTTAAATAAAAATAAGTCGATATTTGAGTTTTGATTCATATAGCTTTGGTGGGCTCTGGTTTTAGATGTCCACAGACTTTACAACCATTTACTCCTTGTTTTATGTCAGAATCTAGATTAGGCCACCAGAAATATGAACGCGCATTTGATTTGATTTTAATTATCCCTTCATGATTACTATGAAGTTCATCAAGCAGTTGTTGTCTGAGGCTAGTGGGAATGACTCTTCGATAACCCCACATAATAATACCCTTTTCTATTGAGAGTTCATTCTTTCCAACTAAGAAACGCTTAAAAACTAAATTTTCAATATTCTTAGGAAACCCATATCTAATATTGATATATTCAAAATTTAAATCTGTTTCAATTTCATCTTCACCTACTGGTAAAGGTAACCTTGATAGAGCATCAGCTTTAGAGTCATCGACGCAGCCATTTTTGGTAAGCTCTTATGCTCTCCAAAGATAGCTTGCAGAGGCTTATGGTCACTTGAAATTTCAAAGTTCTGACCAGTTAAATATTGGTAGAGTTTAGAAACAGACCAATATACAGCTAATGCTTCTTTCATTATCATTGAGTAACCTGGCTCAGCCTTAGTCAATACACGAGAAATATAATAAATTGGCCTCTCTGAACCATAAGCCATTACATGCATTAGAACCGTTCCAATACCATATTCACTAGCATCACAAGCTAAACGAATAGGTTTCTGTGGATCATAGTGAACTAACAATTTGTCTGAAACAAATTCTTTTTTTGCCATTTCAAAAGCCGTTTCACACTCTTTAGTCCACTTCATTTTTGTACCTTTACTAATTAAATTGTATAGAGGATTCAAAACTCCTTGCAAATTTTGAATAAAACGTGAATAATAGGTTATCATCACGGCAGGTGCATTAATAATAGCACATATTTTTCCTTTATCTTTTTCCAATTCTTGGCTTGTAATTTTATGACCCAAGTAAAAAATACTTACTATCTTTAAAAAAGTCACATTTTCCTGAATTTAACCTAAATCCGGCCCTGTCTAATCTACATAAGACTTCCTCCAGATTTTTTAAATGTTCATCAAAATTCTTACCTGTGACCACTACATTATCTAAAAAAATTACAGTACCTGCACAACCTTGTAAAACTTTTTCTACAATAGCTTCAAATATTGAACAAGCAGGTTTTGTACCATAAGGCAAACGATTTACCTTATAAATATCATATGGAATACTCCACGATAACAAACGACTGGTATTATCTAAATCTAACTGGTTATACGCATTTAAAAAATCCAATTTAGTAAATTTTTGACGACCCTGTTAAAGTGTAAAGCAACAAAGATATCATCTATTCTGGGTAAGGGATGATTAAACTCTTTCAAATACTTGTTCACTGTTATTTTATAATTGCCACAAATACGAATATTGCGACTTGCTTTCATAACGGGCACTAGCGGTGTTTCCCAATTCGAGTTTGAAATTTCCTCTATAACCTTTTCAGCTTCTAATTTGTGAAGCTTATGTTTCACATTCTCACGAAAAGCAAACGGAAGTGGGTGAGGTTTGTGGAAAATGAGCTTAACATTTTCGGCAAAGCAAACGGAAGTGGGTGAGGTTTGTGGAAAATGAGCTTAACATTTTCATTAATTTCCTAACTGACTTTTTCATCTTTATAGGAACCCAACTCTTTTTTAAAAACATTTGAAAATTTTGACAACAAATCAAATAACTTATCAGGCAAATCGATATATCATTTGTAATAACTTCAGAATCTTTCAAAGACAAATTAAATTTATTAATGCTATCCCGGCCTAATAAATTTTTGTAGCTTTCTTAATTATGATCAATTCACACATTTTTGAACAATTTTTTATTGATACATTAACTGAAATTTTGCCATCAGGTATAACTATTTCTCCTGAATAAGTTTTTAACCTAACAGAAGTATTCTCGAATAAATGATTTTTCTCCACTTTACCTTTGCAGGCTACCATTATGTGATCTCTTTTACCACACTTTTTGCAAGTAAATTGTTTATATTTATACTTACTAAAGGTATAAATTGTTTTGTTACAATAATTACACTTTACCTCTGCTTTCTCTTCTGATTCTCCACTATTTTCTTTCTTTTCCACTCGGGGTCCACTTTTTTAATTTGTTGAAATCTATTAACTTCCACTTTGTTACCTTGTTCCCTTAATGCCGCTTCCTTATTCAAAGTAATTTCCAAAAAATCTTGCAAACTTTTTGAAGGCCTTTCTTCACAAAGCCTATCTAGTATTGATCACAAACCACAACTACCACAAATTACTAACTACCTACCACAAACTTATCTTCGACTCGATATAACAATTTGTTCCCAAAATCGCATTATGCTGCCCGGTTTTTAATTTTCAGATACCAATCGTTAACTGACTCTTGTCCTTGTCTTAACAGGTCAAAAATTATCCTCCTTCGGTACACTGACAATCTAGGCTTAAAATGAGTGCTTAAAAGTTTCATTAGTGTTCCAAAATCTTTCTCCTTGGGCTTCTCTGGGTTACATAGGTCTCTTTAAACTTTATAAACCTCCCCATTTAGTAATGTGACTAAAACCCTTCTAGATTCCTCAATCAAATTTGCACCAAAATATTGCTCTAACCGTTCGTCAAAAACTTGAAAATTGTCACCCTGTTTAAAAATGGCTAATGAAGATACACCGTCCGTATTTACTATGTTAATAATTGGTTGGTAACCCATGGCACTATCTTCATTTCTAGACATTTTGAACTATTAAAATGTTTTTTCTTTAAAATATCTGTTCAATTATTTTCCTCGTCGCCAAATAATTGCTATGTAATAATAATAAATGGTAGGTGGCTTAAATAAACATATATTTCAAAAGAACGTTTTACAAAATATGTGCATTTTACAAAAATTGCAAATTAATTGAATAATAGAGGTTATGTCCTAAAATACATAGTCACTGGACAAATGACAGTACCTATTTTAAACTAAACACGCAAATACAAAAGTAACAAAACGCAATTCTTCTTATTCTTAAAACATGAATATCTTACACCTACAGACAATTTCAATCATCATCAGTCGGCGCTACAGCCCTTCGTGAGCACTGGACTGCCTCAAAACATTCTTTAATCCTTCCCTGTAAAGTGTGTTTTCTCAGAAAATTTTATCATTTTAATGTTTAGCAAATTAAATTGTCTACAACTTTCTATACTATTCCTATCCTATACAAATTCCTATACTTTTTATTCTTGAGTTCTTGAATACTCATATGAATACGATAAAAATGAACCATTAGGCTTAGTTTTTTTTAATAATATTTTTCTAATTATAAAATTTGTTATTTTTCTAACATTCCTATGGTATTACTTATTAGTTTATTATTGGCCCTTTTTTTTGACCACCTATGAGGTAGAGTCTAGAGGCGCATTTTTTTAAGTGGTATCCTCATTAGGCCTAACTCACTGATAATTTTCAGGCGAGATAAGATTTCATTTTTCATTTTCCAGGCTGTGGTTCAGGATTTAATTTAGTATCGAAGGTGAATGTTTGCGAAAGAACGAAAGTTAAATTTGGTGTCATTGTGGGTAATTCATCTTCGAATTCTTGAAATTTTTCGATTAATTTTAATATTTTCATGATATAACTGCAGGTATTACCAGAACAATTGAGATACATTGCAGGGCATTTGAGGTCTACTCGTCAGCAACCTCACATACTTTCACAGTTTTCCTTGCATCTGCAGAAAGTTAGTTAATTATTTTCAGAAGTACGGAGAGTGCTGGAGTTTTAAAAGTTTTGATTGGTATCCAAATTTTCTATGTTTTTTTAATCTTCAGAATCGCAGTATTTCCTGGTTATAAGCTCTTTTGGTCTGGTGATAAGACGGCACACGTGGCCTATTTCAATTGTTGTAATTGTCTTTTTCTTATGTGTTAGAGTAGAATAATTTGTCAAGTTTGGTCTTTTACACCATGCAATTTTTATATTTTTCAATAATTAACTCAATTAATGAGTGGTGCGTGAATTTTTCACCTGTGAGTAGAACATCCACGAAAGACAAATCTTAATAACAAGTAGTAAGTTTTTTACAACATTTACACTGTTAATAGATTTCGAGGATGCTTTACTAACAGTAGCACTAGATACATTGATATATTTCGATTTAAAATGAGAAAAAAACTGTTTTTGAATTCTTTCCGTACACTTTTTTGAAAATTATCTGTTACACAAACCTTCTCCTAATAATAATAAATACAACAAAAAAGAATTATCTAATTTGGTATAGTTGTTCTGAAGCGATGCCCATGCAAAAATTTCGACGAATAATTTTTATTAACATACATACTTTTTTAAAAATATTAGAAGCTTACTTTTTTCATACATACAATAAAAATTTATATGGAAAATTTTATGGATTTAGTGTACTTAATTAGATTTTAACATTTTTTCGAGTTTAAGCGAAACGAAAAAAGTAAATAGGCGTGAAGTTTGTTAAACATTAAACAAATCCGTTGCTTCTACCATGTTCTTACCTATTAGATCTTCCTAGGACTTCAAATAAATATTTAAAACAAAAATTAGCCAAATCAATTTAGTCGTTCTCGATTTATTATAAAAATATAAAATGGCGTGTGATAAACGTATATTTTATAGCTACATGGATCAAATGAAGTAAAACTGTAGATGTAAAGTCGTATAAAATATTTTGAATTTACAATTTCATCGAGATTAAAAAGATCCCATCTCCAGTTGGACCAACAAATATACTTAAATAAAATTTTATTGCAATCGGTTCAGTGGTTTTTGAAACTTAGCTTAGACAAACACCGTAACATGAGATTTTTATATATAAAGATATAACTTCTTTTTAACCAAGCCTCTGTATTTTGTCCATTTACACCTTGACATACAATCCTTATTTTGATTATATTCAAAGTTTTACTAATTTTAGGTATTCAAAATGTCACCCATTCAACTCAACAGTGGCTCTAGAACAAAGCTTCGTTTCGGTAGAATGCAAATTAGGCGCCAATAAAACGTTTAAGAATGCTCATTCCACAATAGTTATAACTAAAGCTGTGGAAGAAAAACTTAAAAAATTCAAAAAAGAAGCAAAGAAAAGGCCACTAAGTGTTTTGTTCATGCTTATAGACGCTGTTTCTCGATTAAATTTCGAGAGAACAATGCCGTTAACAAAGAAGTTTCTATTGGCCAATAATTTTACAGAGTATATAGCCTACAACAAGATAGAGGATAATAGTTTTCCCAATTTCAATGCGTTAATAACTGGTAAGTAAATATTAAACATTTGGTGTACAATTTGATATCAATGTTTGACAGCAGAATTATCTCTATCTAATAACTTAACAAGTAAATAAAAAAATGTCAATCCCTAAGAAGATATATCCTGTAAATAATTTTGAGCTTCTGAAATAGACCAGCTAGTTGAGACGGAATGAAAAATATTTGCCTTTGTATAACTGTGGTTAATTCAAAACTTTTTTATCATTCACTGACTGGTGCAATCTAGTTTAAATAGAATAGAAGCAAACCTACTACTTTATATTTTCTGCCCCTCTACTCCAGACAGCACTAGATGGTACCTGATATTTTTCTATTTAAACTAAATTACACTAGTTTTACATTCTGTACAGTATTTTTCTTTCCCATTTTTTTAATCTGTTTTATATGGTTTTGTTCATAGTCCATGTCTTGGCAGCGTATAGCATTGTTGGTCTAATTATAGTTTTGTATACTCTCATTTTTGTATTACGAGATATATTTTTGGTCTTAATTATTTTGCTCATGGCTCTGGCACATTTTTTACTCTTGGTCAGTCTCAGGTTGATTTCAGTTTCTTCCTTACATGTCTGATCAATAAGAGTACCTAAGTACATATATTCATCCAACTTCTAGAATTCTACAACTGATCCATCTTCCACCTCAGGAGCCCCTGGTGTTTATTACTTTTTTCTTCGAGATTTCCATGTACTTGGATTTATTAATATTAACTTTTATTCCCATTTTAGAGCTTTCTCGAATCAGTCTGTTTGATATACTTGTCAGTTCTTTTCCATTTCTTGCAATGAGAACCACATCATCAGTATGGTACTCTTTGTAGAAAAGAGTGCCGGACATTTTTAGCCCACTAGCCCTTAGAATTATTTCTAGAACTATATTGAATAGCAAGGTAGACAACGAGTCTCCTTGGCGAACAAATTTTTTTACTTCGAGTTCTTCTGAGCATGTACCATTGCATTTCATAGCACAAATGGTTTTTCTATTTGTCATTTTTACCAATCTTACTATTTTTTCTATCACTTCAGCTCCTTTTAGCATTTCTATTAATTTGTTTCTGTGTATAGGCGGCTTTGTAATCAATCAAAAGTACTTGTGATGATCTTTGTTGATCTTTCTTTACGAAATCCTTCCTGGTATTCTCTCTACATTCTTCTTCACATATATTTCTGATCGTTTTTTAATTAGTATGGCAAGCACTTTGTATATTACCTTTAGCAACGAGATTCCTCTTCTTCAGTTGTCGCTGCGCCATTTAGCAGCCTTTTAAAATTTTCTTTCCATCTTTCACATAATTTGTCTAATTCCACTACCAAGCCTTGCTTGTCTTTTACATTCATCGTTCTTCCCTGGTACCCAGTTTTATTGTATTTTAACTTTTTGTAGAATTTCTTTTTTTTTTTATTTTTCTTTTAATTTTCTTCAATACGCTTTACTTTATTATGCATATGCTATTTTCGGTACCCTTAGGATTTTCTTTACTTTTTTTCGTTGTTTGGTATACCTTTATAGCTCGTCTTGTTTTTTGCGATCGCAAACTTTTTATTCTCAAATCTTTTTTTTTCAAACTCTGTTCTACATTCGTCATCGAACCAGTGGTTTTCTCTAGATCTTTTTGTTCTTTTTATGTTTTTCGACAATGCTTCCTTTATAGTGTTGTATGTTTTGTTGTATATTACTTGCAAGAGCACTATCTTGTTTGGCGTAGGTTCCTTGTATATACTTTTGATAATCCTACAATATCTGAAATTTTCGCAGTTTTTCAAAATTAAATTTAGGTTGCACTTTCTTTTTCCGTTTATGCTTTTTAATTATTGCATCTCTAATATTAATTCTAACCAAAAAATGATTAGCGTCTAGGTCAGCCTTTTTGTACGTTTTCACATTTGTTATAAAATTGGAGAACTTCTCTTGCATTAAGATATGGTCTATTTGATTAGTTTCATTTGATCCCAAAAAAACAGTACAGCTATAAAATGGATGCTTTAATAAAGACGAATATATATATATATATATATATATATATATATATATATATATATATATATATATATATATATATATATATATGTGTTATACACATATATATACACATGTTGTTTACGAGATAACATGTGTTAACTGTGAAGGTGTCTACGTCGGGCAAACCAGTCAACTGCTTCAATCCAGAATTCGTTCTCACAAATATGACAAGAACAACGTCACTGCGCTTACAAAATATGAAAATCAGAAGAAGTATAAATTTTTTGATGACTTCGAAAACATCAAAATTTCAAAATCGAACAAAACAAAAAAGGTACACAAAACCTAAATAAAATACATTTCAATCTGATTTAAATAATAATAAATATAACACCATAAAAAGCCCTTAAAGTGATAACATATCTCCATTTTACCTTTTTCGAAAACATCAAGGATACGCCCTTATAAAAATAATTGTACACTATAGTAGAAACTCTCAATTCAGAAGAGTGATTTCATAGTTTAAACGGCGAATATCCTCAAATTTAAATGTACACAGCGGCCCTCGAAAACTGCCTGTTTTCTCGATTGCAATTTGCGTTTCCTCATAAGAAATTACAGAATATATAAAGTAGTATATTTATTTGTGCTTCTCTATAGAAAAACTGACCAGGAGTTGTCGTACAGTGTAGCCAATTCTTGTTCACAAGTAGTAATTATGGTCATACAAAACCTGTATTCTTCCACGCAGCGATTATTACCGTCATAAAAATACCAAAAAATATTATTTTTTCAATAGTAAAAATTAAGTACAAAATTGTAATTAAATAAATTTTATTTATATGTTTCGTTTCGTTACATATTTAAAATTATAAAATAAAAATCGATATTTTAAAACAATATTTTTCAATCGTTTGGCAATTTTGGAATTAGCGACGGAATTCCGACTCGCAGAAATCCGTAAAACTAGTTTTTGTCGAGCAAGTGCCTAGCAACAATAGTTTATTTACATAGGCGTTTCTAAGGGTAGGGCATGTGTTGCATTTTGTAAATATATTTTATGCGATAAGTTTGTGTTATTGATAAAATGTGTTATTGATGATACGAGTGTTATAGTTTGTCGTTTTATAGTAAATTTTTAGTTATATTCTGTGATTATTTGGTTTGAGTTTTATTGGAGTTGGACGAAAAACCGAGTTGTTCCAAGAGGAGACAGCAAAATTCTGATGTTGATTCTAAAAATGAAAAGCCGCAAAAGAGACGGAAAATGTTAACGTCCGAAGAGAAGGTAATGATACGAAACGTTTATGAAGGAATTGTCGGCAGAAAAATGGCATTAAATGATAGCTAAGCGGTCGACATTTGTAGCAGTTTAACAAAAGTATCCTTTAGCTGTATTTATCGTGTACTTAAAAATACATCGGAAAATAAAAAGCAAGAAAAAGGTAAAACTAGAGGTAGGAAAAGTATTGTTTTCGATGACGAGACAAGGAATATTATACGTCGAAAAATTCATTCATTTTATTTTCGGAGTGAAATTCCAACACTGAAAAAAAATTCTCAAGAGCTCAAAAAGATGACTCGTTATCCAAGATATCTCATAGGGTCTTAATCAGAACCATGCGCGAAATGAACTTTCGATATGTAAAACGCAACAGAAAAAGTATGCTATTAGAAAAAAATGAAATTATTCTATGGAGAAGAAAATATTTAGAAGAAATACGAAAAATTCGCAGCACTGGATGCAAAATATATTATTTGGATGAAACCTGGATTAACGAAGGTCATACAGTTGGAAAAGTTTGGCAAGATTTAAATGTCAAAAGTAAACGCGAAGCTTTTATAGAAGGCTGGTCTACAGGATTAAAAGCTCCATCAGGAAAGAGACGGCGTTTAATCATCACCCATATAGGAAGTGATACAGGGTTCTTTGATGATGGTTTGCTTCAATTTGAGTCGAAAAAAACAGGTGATTATCATAAAGAAATGACTTCCGAAGTATTTGAGCGCTGGTTTAAGAGAATCTTACCAAAATTGGAATCTGGGTCTGTGGTTGTTATGGACAATGCGCCATATCATAGCCGCAGACTAGAACAATTACCGACGACGGCATGGCGGAAAAGGAGAATTCAAGAATGGCTTAAAGAAAAGGGGATTGCATACGAAGAATCAATGCTTAAAATTCAACTACTTGACATTGCACGGTTAAGGAAAAGTGAATATCTTAAATATGTTGTGGATGAAACTGCAAAAGATTATGGTGTTAAAGTTCTACGTCTACCACCTTATCATTGCGAACTTAATCCCGTTGAACTTATCTGGGCGCAAGTGAAAGGAAAAGTAGCACGCAATAACAGAACGCTCAAATTAAACGAAGTTAAGGAACTTTTGATTCAAGCAATTCTCCATGTAACTCACGAGAAATGGGCTAAATGTATAGGCCACATAATTAAAGAAGAATATCGTATGTGGGAACTTGACACTCATGTCAAAGTTTTACTAGAGCCAATTATAATTACATTCCCCTGTCGTCGTTCGTGCAGTAAAGAGCTACTTACTGTCAACGAAGAAAAGAGGTGCGTGTTTGTGCCAAATAGAACAGAATCAAACCTATCCTTGTAAATTGAACAGGTATTTTGAGCATTGTACTTTGCTGTAATATTATTTTAAATTTTAGTTTGATCAAAATAATTTTTTATTCATTTTTTGTGACCAAAAATTTGACATTTCTGACTGATTCTTTATGAATAAGGTGGAGGGGGGGTTACCCCCCCTGATCCCAATGTAAATAAAAAATTAAATTCAACTGTCACTGTCAATATGTATTCTGAAAAAGATGTTGGTCCGTTTTTTGTATTTATAGAGTCAACAAATATAAATAATATTAGAGTTGGTTCTTTTAATAATATAAAAATTGCAAGAGATATTTTTAATTTAAAATTAAATAATATTAATAAAATTAGAAGCAAAGGTTCAAACAGAATTTCTGTAGAGTTTAATAATTATCAATCTGCAAATACATTCCTAAATAACAAAAATTTATTAGATCAAGGTTATAAAATTTATATACCTTTTAATTATATATCTTGTAAAGGTATTGTACGTCAAATAGATGTTGAAATAAATGAAAATGAACTTATTGAATGTTGTTCTACTAACAGCGATATAAAAATTTTGAATGCTAAAAGGCTAAACAGGAGAGTAGTCAAAGGGGATACAACTACATACGAACCTACAGGTACAGTTTTGTTCACATTCAGTGGTGTTTTAATGCCTAAAACAATAAATTTTTACGATCTACCAAAATTGGTTAATGTGTACATTCCCCCAGTAACACAATGTTACAATTGTTTAAGATTTGGACACACCAAAACAAATTGTAAAGCAAAAGAAAAATGTATGAATTGTGGTGAACTTAAACATACCGATGATTGTACTATGAAATGTTTCTTTTGCAAAGGTCCACATGTTTCAACAGCGCGTACGTGTCCGGAATATTTACGTCAAAAAAATATTAAAGAACTCATGTCTTACGAAAATTTAACTTTTTTTGAAGCTAGTGAATACATTCCCAAAAATTACATAGAAAAAGACAAATTTATTTTCAATTCAAAAGATTTTCCGTCCCTTCCGAGTAATAGTACTAAAGTAAAACCCCTTAATAATAAAACGATTCAGCACAATACCGTTTCACCATCAGAAAGAAGAACACACAATTTCAAATCTTCGAAAAGGACATTTCAGCAAGTAGTATCAAATACAAATAATAAAAGAAGAGTAATCCAACAAACTTATGACAGAAATGCACATGATGAATGTCTTTATGTTCCAAATGGTAGACCAGAGAATTACTCCTCTTTAACTGCCTTATCTCAATCTAAATCTCCAATACCCTCCCAATCGGAACCAAAATCTTCTAATTCATATAACGTAAATCCAAATTCAGCCTGGAATGCCAGTGCATCGCATAGTAATTATAATTTCGATACAATACCTTTACAAGATTTCCTAAAATCATGTATGAACTTTATTAATATTTCACCAGATAATTTAAATATGGTTAAAAAACTTGTTCTTTCCCATTCTAACCTTAAGTCCTATATGGACTTAGACAATTATTCAGATAGTGATTAATAGGTTAAAACTTAGAATGATCCTAAAAACAAAAATAAAAATCATTCAATGGAACATCAGAAGTATCAATTCAAATAGGGATACTCTGACTGATTTAGTCTCTAAAGAGGACCCAGATATAGTAGTTATTAATGAAACTTGGCTTAAAGAAGATTTCAATTTTACTCTAAAATTTTATCACATTATTAGACAAGATAGGGATGATGGCTATGGTGGGGTAGCTACCTGTATTAAAAATTCTATTTCATTTCAGACTATTAAAAAATATAATTCGGACAAAGTCCAATATATTATAACAAAAATTGATGACATATTCCTAATAAATATCTATTCAAGTTCAAATAATGAAATATCAGTGCCTTTTTTAAATTCCATGTTAGAAAACCTAGATATAAAAAAATTAATCATTATGGGCGATATGAATTCTCATCATCCAATTTGGGATAAATGTTTAATTAATAAAGGTGGTAAAAAAATAGTTGACTTTATATTTGATAACGAGTTGACCATCCTAAATGATGGTTCAGCAACCTTGTTTCAGCTTCCCAACAATAATGTCAGTGCTGTTGATTTAACAATCGTGAGTAGTAATCTGGCTTTATGTACCAAATGGGGAATTATTAAAGACTGCGGCAATAGTAACCATTTTCCCACATACATAAAAATCAACGACATTGAACTATCAGATACAACTTTTGTTAAAAATTATAAAATAAGAAATTCTTCAAGAGCTGATTGGGATCTTTTTTATGATGAAATATTAAACAACCTAGTAAATTTCTCAATAAATAAAATAAATTACAAACAATTCATGTCAGTTATCAATAAAGCAGCAGATGTTTCGATTCCTTATAAAAATTGTAGGATACAGGGTAAACCATTCAATCCTTGGTGGGATGATGAATGTACATTATGGGTAAAGAAACGTAAGGAAGCTTTGCACATATTTGACTCGTCACCATCACTAGAAAATTATTTGTATGTTAAACATTTAATTGCACAAACCAAGCGTAACCTTAGATTAAAAAAGAAAAATAAATTTAAACAATTTTGTGAAACATTAAATAGAGGATCCAATATAACATACGTATGGAATAAAGTAAAAAAATTTTCAAACCATAATAATTGCAAAAATTTTTATAATCCTTCAGATAACATTAAAAGAGAAATATTATATAATATGTCATCAATTTCTATTGATCCTGAATTCCGTTTACTTCACGCTAACCAAGAATTTGAACTTATTTCAATTTCAGAAATTGACACTGCATTGTTCAATAAAAGAAATTCTGCCCCGGGAATTGATGATATTTCTTACTCAATGATAAAACATCTCCCTCTAAAAGCCAAAAAAATCCTCCTAAATATATACAATGAATGTCTTAAAGGAGAACCCTTACCTAGCGATTGGAAAAAATTTAATATTCTTAACATCTTAAAACCCTTAAAGGACCCACTTCTTCCAACTAGTTTTAGACCAATTGTTTTATCCTCTTGCATACTAAAAACTTTAGAAATCATTTTAAAAAATAGATTAGATTGGTTTTTAGAACATAATCTCGTTTTTAAAAATACTCAAGCAGGTTTCAGAAGAGGTAGAGGAACTGCCAACAACTTAGCGCTCCTTCATACCTTCATTTTAGAAGCCTTTGAATCTTCCCATTCAGTCCTTGCCGTCTTCATTGATATTAAATCAGCATATGATAATGTGAATATATATAAACTTTACAATAAATTACAAAATTTAAATGTCCCTTGTCCTATAATTAATATTATTTTTAAAATTTTGCAAAACAGGCTTTTATATACTAGATCCAATAACGGTGACTTTTTGGGCCCGACTGTAGTAACTAAAGGTTTACCCCAGGGTTCACCTTTAAGCACAATTTTATTTAATATATACATATTGGATCTATTTTCCATTCTTCCTGAAGATATAAATATTAATGGGTATGCTGACGATTTGGTTTTATATGTTAAAGGATCAGTTATCCAACAAATGGTTAATAAAGTCAATATGGCATTGTACAATGTACAAGAATGGTTGTTAGAACATGATCTATCTCTTTCTATAGACAAATGTGAAGCTGTATGGTTTTCGAAGGGAAAACGCAAAAATTTTACCCCAGAAATCAAACTTAGTAACACAATTATACCATTAAAAGATCAAGTTAAATTTTTAGGCATAATTTTTCAAAATCATCTCAAGTGGGACAAACATGTTGATAATATATTAGTTAAAACAAAGAAAAATATTAATATTTTACGTGCAATTTGCAGAGTGTGGTGGGGGGCAGACCCTGGGACTCTTTTAATAGTCTTTAATGCTTTAATAAGATCTCACTTAGACTATGGTTCATTCTTATTCAGACCTATATCTCAGAAATGTATTAATAAACTTAACACAATATTTTTTGAAGGGCTAAGAATTTCTTTAGGTTGTATGAAATCTACCCCTCACTTGGCCTTGCTAGCAGAATCGGCGCAATTTGATTTAAAACATAGAAGTTTAATATTAGCTACTAAATTTTTAAGTAAGATCGTTAATATCAAAAACCATCCTTTGATTTTGTCTCTTGTTAACTTACGGAATAAACTTATAATCAAACCTAATTTTTATAATGAAGATAACTGTCCTTACTTAGTTTTAACACTAGAATACTTTTTTCCATATTTTAACAAAATATATAAAGGTAATAATTTTCCATGTTATGAGATGGATTTTGATACATTAGTCAGTCCAGTAAAAACACTAAATTGTGAAATAACAAAGAATGAATATATGATTAGAGAAAAATTTGCAATATTTACTGAAAAATATATCAATGATTTCACGTTCATTTATACGGATGCCTCAAAAAATTGTAACAAAGTAGGTTTTGGCATTTATATTCCTAGTATCAATTACAAATTTTCATCCAGACTACCTGATGAACTGTGCATATGCAAAGCAGAAAACATGGCTATATACCAAGCAGTTAATTTATCCATTAATAGACAGATCAATAAAGCTATTATATTTTCTGATTCTCTTAGTGCAATTTCTAAAATTATTAATAGCAATATTTCTGCTTCGGTAGATTATTGGTGCCTTAAAACAAAAAATCTTATTACATCTGCAAATAGAAACGGATTTGAAATACTTATCTCATGGATACCGGGTCATTGCGATATACCGGGCAACCTACAAGCTGACACACTGGCCAAAATAGGGAGAGATCTTAATGTTCCTTTAAATATGAAATTAGATTCTCAAGACGTGTTACCCATAATTAAGAATAAAATTAAAAACAAATTTAAAAACACTTGGAAAACTTTAATTAGCAAAAAATCGTATCAGTATTACAGAGTACAAAATATTTTTCCTAATAAGACATGGTTTCAAAACTTTTCATATAAAGATAGGAGACACATTACAACTATTATAAGAATGCGGACCGGTCATTGTTTAACAAGTCAACATCTTTTCAAACTGAATTTGGTGGACAACCCTTACTGTGAGTGTGGCCTAATAGAGAACCTAAATCATATATTTTTTGAATGCCCGATAAGGATCATTCCGAGTTTTGACCTATACACAAAATTCATTAATATGAATTATAATTCACCAATTACTATATATTCTATATTAAATAAACTTACTGAAGAATCAGTCAGCATTTTGATAAAATTCCTTTCAATTAATAAATTAAATTTGTAATCGACAATGCTCAATACTTTTTGTAGTGTTTACTAACATAACCTATTAATTAACTATTAATGAATTTTTTTTCCTACAAAATTATTTGGCACAGGCACAAGTAAGTGGCCTCGAGTTGGTTTAGAGCCAGACTTTATCGGGGTCACCAGCAAATTGAGCTGGCGTATCACCATGACGTGAAAGCCATAGAAACAAAAGAAGAAGAAGAATTATAATTACACCAGGCGAAGATAATGACAGCGATAGCAGCACTGCATCTTCAGATTTAGACAGCGAATAATATTTTCTAATAGTTTAGTAGGCATCAGCATAAAAAAACCAAAAACAAAAAAAAAAAACGAGAAGAACATAGTAAGTGTGTATAGTGTTTGTGTTTAAATAGAATAGTACAATGTTTTGTTACATCCAAAATTATTTTTATTTTGTTTTTATAGAATTTTATTTTATTTTATAGGATTTTATTTTGTTTTGTTTTATACTGTTTAAGTGTTTTGTTTATTTTATTTAATGGGACAATATGGCTCTTAGCGAACACCCATTTAAAAAAAAGTGACGCGCCACAAGACATACCTCTCGGGTGGTGTGGAAAATGTCTTAAAATTTGTTTTAAAAAAATTTCATTGTGTAACTCTTTAAGGACGGATCACGTCAAAAGACGTTTTAGCGTAACTTCCGCGACAGCCTGGTGGCATCAGTAAGCTTTTTGCAAAATTACTTGTTTTTTATAGCTTTTTGTTTGTGGCATTCTGTATTTTTAGGAGACTGTATGGAATAAGCCACAAAATATTTATTTATAGGTTTAATTTACTGATTTTTCAATCCCTATATAAAGACATCGTTTTCAAATATACAAGTGATAGTAATATTTATTTTTCTATGGCTTTTTGCTTGCCGTTCTGTATATTTAGAAATAATGTTGGGAATAAGTAACAATATATTTAATTGAAATGTTTAATTTACTGACGTTTCGATCTCTATATAAAGAGATCGTTTTCAAATATACAAATGATAGCAATATTTATTTTTCTGTGGATTTTTGCTTGTGGCATTCCGTATTTTTAGGGAGAATGTTGAAAATAAGCCACAATACATCTATTTATATGTTTATTTTACTGACGTTTCGATCTCTAGTACAGAGACCGTTTTTAAAGTTAAGAAAAAAAAAAGAAAATAATATAAGAATATATAAATATATAATAATAAACAAATAAAATAAATATAACTATAATTTATATCTTTGAAAACGGTCTTTGGATATAGAGATGGAAACTTCAGTAAAAACCTGCAGATAAATATATTGTGGCCTATTTTGAACAATAATATGTAAACAATATAATATAATTAACGTTAAAATAAAAGTGAGTGTACGCCACTGGATTTTCATACGACTTTCCCTACTTCTACGACTTCAAACGATGACTCACTCTCCCAAATAGTGAAGTTAGAGTTTAATGATAGTAAACCATGAGATATTAGATATTAACTTTTATTTGTCATCATTCTATAATATAATATATAACCTCATTAATGTCATTGTCCCCTTTTACGTTTTGGTAAGTTATATATATATATATATATATATATATATATATATATATATTACAATAACTGTTTGTTCTTAATCTTGTACATTTCTTTTAAAAAACTTAATAAAAACGGCAAGTCCATTTAAGTACTCGTATCCTAAAATCTTACATTCTTCTACTTCTTAATAATAGAAATTAATATTTTAATATTTGCAGGTCTTAACTTAAAACAATCGAAAGACATTTGCAAACCCACTCACGTTGGAGGTCTAGACAAATGTCCGATGATCTGGTACGATTTCCGAAACTTCGGTTATGCTACTGCGTATGCCGAAGACTGGCCCGAAATCTCCACATATAATTTTAATAAGAGAGGATTTAAAAACCCACCTACCGATTACTACTTTAAGCCATATATGGAAGCCGCCACTAAATTAGGTGTTAAGAACTATGATGGTATGCCGTATTGTGCTGGACCAGAAACTCAAGGTAAATCAAAATACGTATAAGTTTTATCAAATTATTAATTTCATTCTACCCAATTCATTTAATTATTTGATATAACAAGCTGCTGTAATTAATTCCAGAGAACTATAGGCAGCGCACAGAGTTGTATATTTTATGAAATGCTGGCCAAAAATGGAAATTTCAAAAACTAGCATTTCGGAACCACTAGGTGTATGTGATGTTCTTTGGAATGAGCCCCACCTCAAATAGCCTTACCGAATAAATTTTACAGCACCCACTTCACACGTTCCAAAAAGACCACCCAACTGTCGTGACCGACAACTTTGGGCCCGACGGTTGGTGTGTATGTAGGTTTGTTGACTTAAAAAAATAGTTGTACCTACTGTATATATATATATATATATATATATATATATATATATACATATATATACTGATTTGACAGTTGAAATGTGTAGTATGAGATTGCTTAGATGAGAGAATTATCTAAAGCTTTATCACTATTTTATGCTTTTATGCTATCTTAGCATCATCGACTCAACTAGTGCATAAAAAGATAATTTGATTGACAACGAAAAAACATCATTAAGTTTTTTAATATAAACGACAGATATCACGGATTAAAACTCTTACTTGCAAAACACATAATGGCTAAATTTTGGAACCAAAGTCGCCTAGTATATTTATTTTTAAGTTCGGTAAAACATAAAAAAATAAATGTGTTTTTCTTCAAACGTCAAATAATGATGACATTACTTATCTAACTTGATCCTGTCAAAGTTTGATGTCTCCGCCGGCAGCAGTTTTTTTCCCATTTCTTTAGGGCGGAGGGAAAAATGTTGTCATGGCAACAATATGAAACATGTCACAAAGCAACAGTACAAATGTCATTAACAACAATTAAACATCATTTTTATTTATAGTAATATTAAAAGTACAATTAGTTAATGAGGCATTTTCAAAATTGAAACCGTGCAAAAATGTTCCCGACTCTTGATACGCATTGGTAATTGTTGATGATACTGATGGTCAAGAACAACTTTCAGCAATCATTCCCGATGTTGGCGAATCATGAGGGTTTAAAATTTTTTGAGCATTATCGTTCTTATTTCTTATTGAATCCTCTATATATCCTTCGGCAACCGTGCTTGAATTCCAGCCCCCATGTCGTTTGAGGCATTCTAGATTTCCGCCTCCATCAATTAAAAGTGTTGCTGAAGTTCGTCGTAAAGAGTGACCCGTGTATGCGCTTGCATCGTTTAAATGTAAATAACTAGCTACTTTTTGGGCTACTGCGCTGATCGAATGTATTTCCATGACGCTTCGGTAACACTTTCCATTTTGGTACTTGATAAAAAATCGGTTTTCTGTGAAATTTTCAGGCCGCAGTGATGCACACTTTTTATACAGTTTAATGTAGTTTTGACCAATTATCGTAAAAAATCTAATTTGTCGTGTTTTACTGTCTGGGATGTTGATAATCATTACATTTTCTTTATCCTCAATGTCCACAGTCTTCATTTTTACCATTTTACCATTTCGTCGCATCGACAGGCGCCGGTAACCCCAATTAACAAAACAATCTGAAATATTTTTATAATTTAGTAGAGTATACTACATGCTTTGCAATATAATTTTTTTTACCTTTAATCCTAAATACAACTTATCTGGCGCTTCAAACAAAAATTTATCAAATTCGTCTTTAGTGAAAACTTTAGACTTCTTTGCAGTATATTCTTCGCTTGTTTTTTTTTTCAGAAAGGCACGTAACTTAAATTTGCTTATATCCACATTTTTTCTAATAACTAACTTGGATTTTATCATAGAGTATCGTGACCACATTGTAGAAGATTTCCATTTATGTTTATTTTCCATTATATTAATATGCCAGTAAAACGTCTTCGGTAACTTGCCGTACTCCTCTTGTATCGCACCACTCTTGGAAGTGGTTGTACGCTAACCGATACTTTATTGCGGACTTGGAGGGCCCCAAACGTGCTACTGCATAATTAGCCGCGGACTCAATTTCATTTAGGTTTTCCATTTTCGCACTAAATTTGCGCTTGCGGTTGCAACAACAATAAGCTGTCTTTAATAATTGCAAACAACTGTCAAAAAACTGTAACCAGGGAGACGCGAATCCCACCGACGACTTAATTATTTTAATTTCTAACATCTAGACGACTTTGATAGTTGTCACAGTTAATTTCGAGTAAAAATAGCGTATGAATTGTACTATTTATGGTTGAAAATTGCTACATATGAAGAAAAAATAGTATACTTTATTCGGCAAAGAAGCGGCTTTTCTTGACTTGCCCTCTATTACGCGCCTCACTTCGTTCGGCGCGTAATATCGGGCGCGTCAAGAAAAGTCATGCTTCTCCGCCTCATAAAGTAATATACTATTTCTAACAATGGGAAACTTAATACGGAAATCACAGTTATCCCAGTACACCATATATTAATGTACTTTATATTTTATAGGGGAAAGAATCATGAATATTGCCAAAGACTTTAGCAAAACCTTCAAAGATCAGCCCAGTTTTGGCGCCTTCTGGATGAATACCTTTAGCCACGACAGGCTCAGCTCTCCAAGCCGGATGGACGAAAAATTTAAAGCGTTTGTGGAGGATATAAAACGTGAGGGAATTTTAGATCGCAGCATGGTTGTAGTATTTGCTGATCATGGTTTTCGATATGAATATAAACAGACTAATCAAGGATGGTACGAAGACAAACTTCCCATGAATTTTATATCGCTGCCAAAATGGTTTCAAGAAAAATATCCCAAAAAGTATCAGAACTTTAAGGATAATTCAAAGAAATTCACTAGTACATACGATTTTTATCTTACCCTACAAGACATCTTAGCATTGTCTGTAGAAAATTATACAATGACTGGAAGTAAAGCATGTTCAACTTGTGCTTCGTTTTTCGCAGAACATCCAGAAAACAGGGGCTGTGCTGATGCAGGAATTCCTGACTATTGGTGCACATGTCATCCTAAAAAAAAGTCTGCATTTCTGCAAAATATACTCTCATAAAGAAATATATTGCATAAGTGGATTATAACATTGGTAAAATATATATAAGATTATACGTAGAAGTTTTTAAACTAATTATTTCACCTATCCTAACCTATTTTCCCGAAAGTGAATGTTTTGAGAACTCGAATGAGCGGGTGACTTGAAACAAGCTTCAGCATAAGCTGAAACTTATTTTAATCGATAGAATATGATGCCAATATGCTACGTTTAAAAGTTTACCAAAAATTTTCCATGGCAACCTATTTATTTATAACAATTTTTAACCAAATTATAAAAAATTGCTTTTCTCACTTCTAAATCACTTTTTATGATAATTTGGGTTAGTTTAAGATGAGAGTCATTGTCGTGATTTTTTCGTAAAATATTTACTTTAAGCGTAAAATGCAAATCAAGATTTAAAAATGTCGAAAAAGAAGGCAATTTTAGCGTTGTCGAGGCCATTTTTCAATAGGTTACACATCGAGTTTAAATAAACGTAAGACAAAAGAGAAAACATAAGATAAAAGCTTAAGTAAAAGTTTCACAGCACGCAATTACAAAGCAAGAACAAAATTTCCAGGCATTTTTAGGAAAAAGAAAGCATTTTGCTATAAATCTAATACATTTGGCAGCTAATACATTACATAACATACCATGTTTTGTATTATGAAAAGATTGTCATGTGGTATTTAAGGGATGATTTAATAACTATTTGTTACTACCTTCATTTAACACAATATTTATTGACTATATTTATGTCTGTACAAAGGTAAACGTCTGTTTACATTATTAGCCGAAACATATAATATATAATAACTCGATATGTCGATCCACACGAATTTGCGAAATACTTTATATATATAATGACTAATTATTATTGATTGATATCTACTCTAATACCGTGTTAGTATTTATATTTTTAGTTATACAAGCAAATGCGAGTTTTCAATGTTACTTTTTCATTGTAGGTTCAATGTAATTTCAATTATAAATAATTCGTATTTTGACTTATTCTTATATCGAAAGCCTTTTTGCTTTTAATGTTTAAGACATTAAGAAGAAAAAAGGTATTTATTTGACCAATGACTAGCAAATTCGTGGTTTTGAGTTTACCGATCATATGGGTAACTAAAAATACCCAGATGAATCAGCAAGTTTAACAAAAGGATTGTCATATTGCAGCTATTAAGGATTTTTTGCAAAACCATACTTTTAAGAACCTTTAATACATTAGAGCTCGAGATTTGGTGAAAAAGAACCTGTGTTTGAACAAAACTAAGTAAATAAGAGCTTCAAGTTTTGGATATGCTTCCAATAAGCGCGGCTACCAAAAGAAGTTTTAGTACATACGGTCTTATATGCTCTTTAAAAGAAACCGACTGACAGCTGATCGTGCCGATAAAGTTACTTTTATAACTCATACTTTAAAACTGTTGGACCAAGACCAAGTATCAGCGATGTACAAGCGATCCAAGTAAGAAGAAGAGAACCCATCTATTTTGCACTACCAATTAAAGGAGAATCTTAAAAAAATAGAGACATTAAGATGGTATTGGACTCTGACGATTGTGATGGGACAAATGTCTTGACATTTTTTCTGACTAAAATAATTTTATTTAACTTAATTTTGGTTATTAAATTTGTTTAAGATTTTATTTTGTTTTTCATTCTTCTAAGAAAATGAAAATATTATTTAATTTTCTTATTTGCCTTTAAAGATGGGACAGAAATTATGAATACTAGTTGAGGATTGGATAAGCAAGCATCATCTTGCTCTCGCGGACGATAAGACAAACTCTGTAGTACTCAGAGGCTACAGAAAAACAGGTGGGGTATTTAAGTGCGCAGGAGCTAGAGCAACAACCACGAAGTACGTTACATGTCCTCTGGGAGTTACTCTTCATATCCGTGTCGAAGTTGGAGGAAAATTTGCGGGGGGTGAACCACAGAGATTGGCTGCGCTGGAGGGTATAATGCCCAATATCGGAGGAGCCAAATCCAAAATTTAATCATTAAATTTTGCTTTGATCTATATGTACAAGCCTTAGCGCGACATAGTTAACTTAAAAGCACAGAGGGGATAATATATGCGATTGCCATGTCTCAAATAAAATGATGTTTGTAGGGGTTATTAATTACTTCCACTAATTACATCTTACAAATGCATTTATTTTATTTTATCAATTTACTGACTTGTTTACAATATCCATTGGTAACGTGTAATAAGTATAAACATTATCTATTGAAATCCGTAAACTAATTTTCGAAACCAAATTCAGAATTTCGCTTTAATCTGTGCCTTCTAAAAATTGCAAGGCAAAACAGACGTTGATAAAAATGTTATTAGAGACGTGAGGAATCTAAAAGTTGCATTACACAACATATCTTCTTAACTAAACTATGGGAAAAAGACAGTTAAGATTTGATTTCAAGTATAGTGCGTCTGTGTATCTGCTTATACGTATTTCGCGCTAAAAGAGTCCTGTGAATAGCCGTTCTAAAGAGCCCTTTTAGGGCGAAATACGTATAAGCGGATACATAGACACACTATACGCGAAATCAAATCTTAACTGTCTTTTCCTTTTTATTCCGATATACTCTGTACGAGTACTAGAAACCAATTCGCTAAGGATTTTTACTTAGTTGATGAGATATGTTGTGGAATACAATTTTTAGATTCTCCATGTGTCTAATAACATCTTTATCAACATCTGTTATGCCTTGCAGATCTTAGAAGGCACAGATTAAAGCAAAAATCTGAATTTGGTTTCGAGAATTAGTTTACGGATTTTAATATCAGATGTCGCTATTTGCGTCTATACGAAGCCATGTTAGAGATGCTTCCTAAGACAGAAAAGATTTATTTTCACGTTCATAACGACTGTGAATATCTGTTCTGAAGAGCCCTTTTAGGGCGAAATACGTATAAACGGATACACAGATGCACTATACGTGAAATCAAATCTTAACTGTCTTTTTCCTTCCTATTATCTATTGACTAACTACCTACACTACTGTTGCGAAATACTATTCTTATATGTACAGGTAGAATGTCAGTTCTTCTAATTATGTATTCTATTTAATTATCTAACGGAGGTAAACAAGGTGCCAGTTTAAGTTCACACCAGGTTAATGAATGTTTTAGATATTAAATAGTTATCGGTATAATAAATATAAATTATTGATATTATCTTTTAAGACTATTTTGCGTTTTAATACTTAAGGATTAAAACTCTATTACACCAGAGTTCACACATATACACACACACCCACACACACACACTCATACATATACACACACACACATACACACACACATACACACACAAACACACACATACACACAGTCCGCAAGAAATTTAACCGGTGAGACTTTATACAAACCCAAGCACACGCACACACACATTTACACCATTTTGCGTCCGCACCATTACGCGCCACAACCTCACGCACCCGCACACACCCACACACTTACACACCCATCCACACCATTTCGTGCCCACGCCATTTCGTGCTCAGACCATTTCGCGCCCACCCCATTTCTCTTTCTCCTTATTTCGCGCCCTCATTATTTCACGCCCACATCATTTCGCGCCCACACCATTTCGCGCCGACACCAATAAGCTCACACAATTTCGCGCCCACACCATTTTGAGCACACGACATTTCGCGCACACACCATTAAGCATCCACACCGTTTCGCGCCCACACCATTTCGCTTCCACACCATTTCGCACTCACACTATTACGCAATCACACCATTTCGTCATCACACCATTTCGAGCCCTAACCATTTCGCGTCTACACCATTTCATGCACACACCATTTCGAGTACACACCATTTCGCTCTTACACATTTTCGGGTCCACATCATTAGGCGCCCACACCATTACGCACCACACCATTTTGCGTTCCCACCATTTCACGCCCACACCATTTCTTGCTCACACCACTACGCGCTCACATTATTACGCGGCCACACCATTTCCCACCCACACCATTTCCCACCCACACCATTTCTTGCCCACACCACTACGCACACACAACATACCGCGCTCACATCATTTCCCACCCACACCATTTCGCGCCGACACCATTTCGCGCCCACGCCATTTTGCGCCTACACTATTACGCGACCACACCATTACGCATTTACACCATTTCGCGCCCACACCATCACAAGCTTACACATTAACGAGAGAATCTGTCAGTGGATAAACACAATTAATTTAATATTAGCGAAGAACAAAACGGAGGCAATGCTTATTACTAGTTGCAAGCAGGTGGAAACCGTAACACTGAGCATTTCGCGCCCTTACCATTACGCGCCCACAATATTTCACCAGGTATCAGTTGTTATTCTTCATGAGTTAAAATGGACCACCGACCCAAATAATGCCCCTTAACTCCGTCCTTTCTCAGAAAACGTTGGACCAAATGTTCCTGATAATTTAGAGACTCCCCTTGATTTTTTCCTTTATTTTTTTAGTGAGAACCTAAGTGTTTCTCAAACTAATTTATATGTAGTCCAAGAAAATAACAAAAACAACACTTCCACAATAGTTGAAGAAATAAAGTGTTTTTTGGGAATAAACCTTTTGATGGGTGTGAAAAAGTAGCCCAGTTATAGAGATTTCTGGTCTGCAAATTTTGTTATCAGGGATCAATTTATTTCTTTATGTATGTCGCGTGAAACATTTGGATGGTTGCTTACTCATCTTCACATAAATGACAATTTATTACAACCTAAGAAAGGTAATGGTAATTATGATAAACTCAGGGCTTATGATATACAAAGTGTGGCCATTGCTAGAGGAACTTTAAACTACTTATAAAAGCTCATTTTATCCCAGCAGGCAACAATCAATGGTCGATTCGATGGTAAGGTTTAAGGAACAAAGTAGTTTACGCCAATATATGCCGATGAAGCCCATAAAAATGGGGTTAAAAGGTATGGGTGCGTGCTGATCAGTCAGGATATGTTTTACAATTTCAAATATACACCGGAAAAGTAAAAGATGTAAGGGAGCAAAACCTCGGTACAAGAGTAATAAAAGGTCTTACAAGAGATTTAGTTGGAAAAAATTATGAAGTTTATTTCGACAACCATTTTAATTCTGTTGCATTACAACGCGACTTGATAAAAGACAAAATCTAGGCATGTGGAACAACTCGAAAAGATAAAAAAGGTTTTCCAAATGAACTTAAACAAATAAAAAAATTAAAAGGAATGACTTAAACTGGAGAATGAGTAAAGTCGACGTGCTAGCTTTGCAATGGATGGATAAAAAAACCCATTCATTTTTTAAGAAATTTTCACAAACCTGAAGAAAATGTCACTGTGAAGAGGAAATAAAAGGATGGAACATCACTAGATATTAATTGCAAACAATTAGTACAAGAGTACAACAAATATATGGACGTAGATAAGTCTGATATGTTGGCTATGAATTGGATAGAAAATCCAAAAAGTGGTAGCATAGAATTTTTTTCCATTTTGTTGACCTAACGTTACTAAACTCATATATAATTTTCAAACAATTAACAACTGGTACGAGAATGTCTTTAAAAGAAAGAATTTAAAATTGCTGTGGCCACCTATTTAATTGGAGCAGACCCCCAAATGCCAAAATTCTGAAGAAGAACCATGGACGAACCAAGCACCATTAACAGGTTCAAAAAAGAAGTTCCTCTAGAAATAAGAACTGAAAAAGCAGCACATATGCCTTAGCATGAAGCCAAAGTACGTTGTACATACTGCAGTACCAAGTCAACTCCTCATCGTACAAGATGGCACTGTACTACATGTAAAGTAGGTTTATGTGTACCTGAAAAAAAAATATATTTCATTCCATTTCACGCTAAATAATTTTTCGTTTGTGGCCTAGTGGTTCCACATTACCACCTTTTTTTCTAATAATTACAAAAATAAAATATAAAAACCTTTGATTTGTCTATCTTTTGTCCTAATATGTCCTAAAAACAAATTATTCACCATTTAATATAAACAAAAAATGTCCGTCCACAAAGGGTTACAGGTTCGAACTGTTCAAGTAAACTTATAACCGTAACTTTTGTCAAAGAAAACTTTTCAAAGACATATAAATTATGATATTATGCTAAATAATTCATTCTTTTTACTGTAAACCTTTAAGTGGGGTACATAAAAAAAATAACATTTTAAACAAACTTAAAACAAAGAAGTTTCTCAGAATTTTGAGGTTATAATGTACAGTTAACAGATTTCTACCAATTAGGTTAAAGTTGGGTCACAGTAGGTATTATGAAACTGAAATTTGCACTTAGGGTGGACTTTTAATTTATTTAATGTTCACATCTTAATTGATTATGAAATCGGGCGTTATTAAACAGACGATTTTATATTGTTATTAATTGGATGGGATGACGTTTTTATGACTTTTAACATTTATGATGAATTTTATCGAATTTTAGTATCGATCTTTTTTTTTTCTTTTGTTTTACTCTAATTTATTAATAGATATACTTTTAATTTTTTAATTTGCATTAATGTCTGTATTTTTTTGGTAATTTTTCATGTAGTTTCTAATTTAAACCTGTTTAGAATAAATATATGACGACAAAAAACGAATTAATCGAGAGTAGTAAACCGATGTGAAGACCTGCTATTCTCTGACGCTACTCGTGATGACTTTATCTTGTGGCGCTAATTCCGTGACGCTCACCTCATCATTTCACTAAAGAGAAATAAGTAAAGTACAACGCAAGTATAAAAGCTTCGCTTTAAAAAGATCGACAGTAAATACAAGATAGCATTGATAATTTCAACTGCCCAATAGGATGGACACAGTAGATAAAAGATTTTTCAACAATATTCTTCAGCCGTCTGGCCAATATACTGGTTTATATCTATGAATTTATAGAATAAAACACCATAGATAGATATTCATAGAAAGTATCCTTTCGATTTAACTAATAGAAGAAAAAATATAACAATTTTTAATACACTCATGGACAAAAATATCGAATATTTTGAAATTTTCTAATTTTTTTTTTTCAAAATAAATTCTGGTCAATTAAGTCGTTCATTGTAAAATAGAGTTTATTTTAACAATGTTTTCCGACGACCGTCCATTTATGAATAATTTGAACACCCTCAAAATCATTGATTAATGACCCCTATTAATGAATGATTTTCTATTAATAAACGATTTAACCAAACATACCTATTTATATTCCCACTAAAAAATTATTTAAAATTAAGTAGCCGCTGTAAGTACTGTCTGTCATTGTATGTCATTATTTATCGTTAAGTAAATAAAAATTTAAACTAAAGATATTTTTATTTCTGAAAAGTACGGTCGACGGAAAAGTTTTGTAACGAACTCGTGAATTAAAATGGCGATTAACAATCTCGAACATTAACGCACTCGCTTCGCTCGCGCGTTAATATATCTCAATTGTTAATCGCCCTTATTAATACACTTGTTGGTTAAATAACTATTAATGAACAATTTTAAGTTTTTATGGGGAGAAAATTGCGAAAAAAATAAATGTTTAATATTAGGTAAATAAGGTTATTTTCCTCTAAACTTAAATGATAATTTAAATTGCTTAAACAAGTCGTTTTAACTAAAAGAAGTGTATGATCAGTTACGAGTATTCCCACCTCTAGCTCTTATTACTGCTTGCATCTTTCTCAGCATGCTTGCAAGTAAATTTTGGACATATTGCATTCCATTCATCCTGTGCAGCAAGCCGAAGCTGCTCTATCGTATTTAGAACGGGATTTCTTTGTCGTATGCTGCATTTTAGGTGATCCCACATGTGCTCTATTGGAATTAAATCCGGGCTAAATGGTGGCCAATCCAATCTTCGAATTTGGACCTCATCAAGATAATTACTCACTATGGCAGCGGCATGTGGTCGAGCATTATCGTGCATTAACGTGAATCTTTTATATCCAATGTAACCAACATTATGACAAAACATGATCTTGCAGGATGTTTTAAACGTAAGAATCACGTCATCCGTCCAATCACTTCCAGAAGTGCGGTACGTACATCCCAACTAATACCTTTCCAAAGAATTATGCCATCAACTCCAAAACTAACGGTCTGAACGAGACTTCAGCTGGCGAATCGTTCTCCAACTCTTCTGTAGACGTAGTTTTGACCATCTGGCTTCCATAATAGGAATCTGGTCTCATCAGTGAAAAGAACGTTTTTTTAGTTGTCGATATTCCACTAAATATGTATTCTTGCAAATTCCAAACGATGAGCTTTATGATTTTGGAGAAGACTTTCTACTTTGGCGGGGCGTCTGGGCTTTAAGTTTGCTTCTTTTGATCTTTGCCTAACTGTTTGTGAACTCACGTTAATTTGTCTAACATTTAATGGCTCATTTCTGAGGTGCATCGGTGTCAATGAACGATTTCGTGTATAATTAAGAACCAAAAAACGGTCGTCAATTGCGGTTGTGCACCTTGGGCGTCCTTGACCAGGCCTTCGTACAAAATTTGCTGTTTCGCGGTACCTTTTTAAAGTATTCGAAACTATAGATTCAATTCTGCTGAGACGTTGAGCGATACCTTAGTATGATGATTTTTCCTTTACGTGATGAAGGTTTTTTATGATAAAATGTACGAATGACACTAACCACTGAATAAACGTCAAAATATTTCAAACCAGTTGAGTACATCAGCTTGCTATATATTATTTTGAAATAATAGTGACCACAAAAAAAATTGGAAAATTCAAAAATATTCGATATTTTTGTCCATGAGTGTATGTTCGATTTCGTAAATATTTCAATATTCTACCCGTACTAAACATCGCTAACTAAACAAATCATATAAGTACGTAAGTTGAACGAAAAAACTTGTTTTAAATAAATTGGTATAATCTATTTGCCGTAACAATAGTCATAAAATAAAAAAAATCTCCAAATACTCGTATATAACGTCGCGGTGGACAGAAATAAGCGAATTAGTTTATTTTTCCGAGATACAAGTTCAAGATTATCACAACTGTTTGTTACCGCTTTTGTTAATGTATGGTGGCTTTCTTTCACGATATAGTTTTATGTAAACCTGATAGACATAATTAATTTTAACTTAAAATGTGGTTGTTCCTAGTTGGATTTTCCTATATATTTGCAATTGTCGCAACTGAAGGTGAGTGTTTTGAATTAAACTTTTTTTTTCTTCCATGATTCATATTATGTCTGTCATTCTTAATTTATTTACATTTTTCTAGAACGGCTATTTGTCCATTTGTTGGACGAGGCTGCTTTTCGCAACGATAGGGTTGTTACGATTCTTAATATCATTCATTTCTTTTCCAATTAAGTAAAATTGTTTATTGCTTCCTAGTGCACCTTCTTCTAATTGAATCAATTATATTATTTCTTAAAAACAAATTTAACTTTTTAGGTTTTTATAATAATTGTCTAATATGGCAATTTGGTTGTGAAAAATAGCCACAAAAATATATTTAACCAAAATTAAATGATTATTATAATATAAAACAAAAATAAAATGTTATTCTTACAAAGTTTAAAATTAAATCGAAAAAAAAACATGGTTTTCAGTTCTATTAGGAGGCTTTGGCTTTAGATTTCTTGGTCTTCCAGGAATTTATTATGTTGAGGTAAAACTCCTACTTATCTTCTGGTACCCACTGGTTAAGGCTTTACAAATGGCCTATTTTTGGTTCCAAAATTAGCACCATATCTTCATCACATGCTGGTATTTTGGGCCATTTGATATTAAATTGGCTATTGTGTTTCGGTAAATCCAAATCTAAGTAATTAACACCAAAATACTATTATTATTATATATATATTATATATATAATATATATATATATAATATAATATATAATATATAATATATATATACTATTATTATTATTATTATTATTATTATTATAATATATATATATATTATTATATTAATATATTCCGATACCTTTACATAACCTGAAGTGTGGAGCTATATACATAATGATTTAAGATCAAAATTGCAAAATAAGTTTTTGAGATCGAAAAACATTTTTTTTTGAGATATTCAGTGGACAGGCTTGTCTTTTTATAATACTTATGGCATTGCTTAAAATCAACAATCTCACTAGTTTCAAATTCTTTTATAGTAAATCTGCTTTTCATACTTACTTGAATTAAAAATAATTTATGTGTATATTGAATTTCAAATATTCTCTTAAATTTTTTTATGTATCTTTTAATGACACCGAAATCCCTGTCAAAGTTTAAGGGGTGTCCTCTAACGGAAAAATATTGTTCATTTTTTTGTCAAAGCGCCTCATATCTATGAGGGCCAAACATAATATTTTAATAGCGTAGTTCTTATTTTGCACAGGGCAGTTGTCATCAAAAAGTTTTAACACTTTTATGTTGGGTGGTATGTTATTTTTTATATAATCAAGCAAAGACAAATGACAGAGACAGATTAAAAGGAGCTGAGGAAGACTTATGTCCAGCAGTGGACGTATACAGATTGATGATGATGATGATGAATCAAGCAAAAATATGCATACTTTATTAGGGCCCTTATTAGCCTGTCCTTCATAATAAATATAGACAAAAGAATTTGTATGCAAAACACATTATCCGTTAGTTGAATCTTATAGAAGACTTTTTGTACACGTATATGTGGTAGATAAATATTTTGCATATAGTCAAATGCGAGCTCTATCACGTCGCGCCTCGTCCCTATCGTGAAATTCTTGAACAGTATCTTTTAAATTCGAGTAAAACTTATTGGGCCTTTTTTTGTGTACCTACAATTCTGCAATAGCCACTTATTTTGATAAGTGGCTATTGCAGAGTTGCAAGTTTCTATTTGAGGACGCCCAAATTTCAAAGTAAATTTTCATTTCAGGATACTTGGATCTGAACATTTCATACATAATTTTTATATTAAGCCTACTATCTAGATATTTATACTCTATTTCCGAATAGTGATTTTATTTTACTGGATAGCTTTCAATGTGCTGACGAATTAATATGTTTTGATCTTCCGACATTGACCGTTTAATATTTTTGCCACGTTTATCTCT
This sequence comes from Diabrotica undecimpunctata, assembly GCF_040954645.1. Classification (NCBI taxonomy): domain Eukaryota; kingdom Metazoa; phylum Arthropoda; class Insecta; order Coleoptera; family Chrysomelidae; genus Diabrotica; species Diabrotica undecimpunctata. The sequence continues at coordinate 38,597,488 of NC_092805.1, read as the reverse complement.
AGGAATCAGATTATTTTGAATCAATGATTTTATTCGCTTTATTACTTTTTCAAATATAGAATGCAAAATAAACACTACAACATACTTTTACTCTGAGTTCTCCAACGCGAATAAAAATGATCAAAAGATACTTCCCTTAATTTATTGTTTTCATTTTTGTGACTTCTTCGGTTTGCTACATTTCTCTGATGTATCAGGCCTTGTAGATATATAGCCTGTTCATCCTTGTTCTGCATTTTGTAGAAATTATCAAACATTATTTGCTTTTGCTCATCGTTAAGCTTAGTAAAACACTGCATTGCACATCTAAAAAGTAACTTATCTATATACTTAGGCTATTCAATCTATAACTTTATTTAACGTACTTGCAAGCACCTCCGATTTGCTGGCAGTAACCATCTTGCCTTTATATTCTTTATACGCAGTAGCACTGACTCTAGCTTTTTTAATTAAATTTCTTTGATAATTATCATTTCTCACACCTCGCCGCCTTTTTCTAAGATTATCTGATTGATATAGTTCCTCTATAGTGCTTTTATTTTTGTCCGAACTAGACATATTGCCACAAAAATGCAATTGAATTACTCTTAAATGCACTGCTGAGCTCTCTAGTTTAAAACAACGTCTTGCTTGTTTTTTTTTTCTCCTCTTATCTGACTGAGATCTTCTAATATCGTTTTCTGTCCTCTAGGCTATACAAAATGTGTAAAATAAATCATCTTTTAGCAAAAGCTCCTATGGCTTTGTTGAGTTAAATAGCCAAATATATGGCCTTGGAGGACAAATTTGTAAAACTTCGGATGCTCTAATCGGTATCAATATAGTGTTATGACTTATTTCAACATATACCTGCTTCATCAGACACTCGGGCTAATACAAATTCAAACTCGAAAAGTCTAATGAATGTTTTCTAAATCTTGACCACTGCAGTGAATAGCGTACAGAGGTGCCACCTACTTTGGTGGCCATGAACGAAAACGATTTAATAATATCGTGTTCTGTCCTTGGGGCTATACGAAATTTGTACCTAAACGATTAAATCTGTTAGCAAAAGCTGGTATCGCTTTGTTGAATTAGATAGCCAAATATATGGCCTAGAAGGACAAATTCGTTAAACTTTCCGTGCTCGAATCGGTATCAATAGAGTGCTATGACTCGTTTCATATATATCCCTCTGCTACCTATATATATATATATATATATATATATATATATATATATATATATATATATATATATATATATATATATATATATATATATATATATATATATATATATATATATATATATATATATACAGGGTGGTCCTAACGTAATTGTACAAACAGAAACCATAGATTCTGCACTTTAAAATATTACGATTTAAGCCAACTTGCTTTAATAAAATGTTGATATTAAGAAAGATACAGGGTGTTAAAGTGGAAATTTAAAATTCTATTTTTCGCTATAACTTTTACGTTTGTTAATATTTTTGGACAAAAATTTATAATTGGACGCTTTTAAGTAGGATAAATTATAATTTTATACATAAATTAATGTTACTGATAGATGGCGCCACATATGCCACAGGTGTGGCATAGATTTGCGCTTAACTGTTTTGCCATTAAAGTTACCTCTATTTGTGTTAAAAAATATTAAACATACATTATTTTTACAAAGAAAAGGTATACTTGTTAGTAACCTCAAAATTTAACCGTTTTCGAGATAATCGCATTTTATAAGTCAGCTGCCTCATAATTCTTAGTTGTGATATTTGTGCGGTAAAGCACTGAATACCTGTAGATAAGCATAATTCATAGTTTATTCTTATTAAAACAACTCAAAGATGATAATGTAACATTACAAAATTTTTGTTATGGCTGCTAAATGTCTTATTGGCGAAAATATTCTTCATCTTCTTCTTTAGGTGCCGTGTCCGTATTCAGACGCTGGCCGTCATCATGTACACAATTTCCCTTTTCTATCGCTTCTTAAATTTCTATACCTACTGGCGTTATATTACTTTTTCCCTATTGTAAAATGCTGAAAAACCAAAATATATGGTTTATGTAAGATGGTACACCACCACATTCTAGAGAGAAGGCGTTGAGAACATAGTTAAATATACCTTTTCTGAACGTCGGATTGGACGTGGCAGTCATATTCCTTGGCAATGTGGTGAGATATTGATATAATTATTTAATTTATAAAAAAACCCAAAATAATACATATTATTCATTACGTTAATTGTTGTTTACCCATTTTTATTATGACAAATGGAAACTAAAGCACAGGTATGAAATAACACACGTGTCTTGTTTCATAATACTTTTGCTACAAATCTTACCTTAAAGACTCAGCATTTTTACAAAAACATCATCGTTGGCCTAATAACCGACATTGTTATAAATATAGTAAACAAACAGGCAATTTAGTTCAGCATAATATTAGTTCGTTATTTCATAATATTATCATCATTATCATAATAGTCCATTTGTTCGATATGTAATTATAGTTACTCGTAAGCTTATATGAGTGTATATAAGTAACCAATGAATGAGATACATCACAGTTTAATACATTATTTAACCTTTGCGACATAATATACTATAAGATTTGGATATAGATTCGTCCATTATACATTATAGCCACCACGTAGCCCAGAATTTAATACGCTTGATTTTGGTGTATGGGGCGTATTAAAACAACGTGTCTATAAGAATGCCATAAACATTTGCAACGAAATATGGGAAGAAATAAATACTTCAACAGTTTCTTTAGAACCAATGATGCTATTTAATATGAGATGATTTTTATGGAATATATTGACAAATGAATTAATGAAAATGGTAGACATATCGAACACTTACTTTAACAAAAAGTTTAGTAATTTAGTTTAACTATTTCTTAATTTGGTTTGTAAACAAAATGTTTTGATTACGACTTTAATTTAACATAAAATATAAAATGTTTGATGTAAAATCCTATTATTCTGTTTTTTGTCATATCCTATTATTAATTATCCTGCTGATATATTTATTTTATTTAATATTTCGTTAACTATTAACTTTAGTTATTGGTATTTTATACCAAAATTTAGATTTATTAATGTTTTTGTCTATTTTTCCTTCGTTGCCTGGGGTAATTGCCTTAACTCAGAAATATGCAGCTGATTTGTAAAATGCGATTATCTCGAAAACTATTGAGTTTAAAAGTTATTAACAAGAATACCTTTTTTTTGTTGAAATAATGTATCTTTAATATTTTGTATCACAAATACAGTTCACTCAAAGAGCAAAAAAGTTAAGTGCAAATTTATGCCACATATGTGGCATATGTGGCGCCCTCTATCCGCTACATCAAAGTGTGCATCAAATTATAATTTCTCATATTTAAAAGTACCCAGTTGTAAATTTTTATGCATAAATGTTTACAAACATGAAAGTTATATTGTTCTGAAGCTATTTTCTTGTGGCATTTTAAATTAATTATTATTTAAATGGGAATAAGCCACAATTAAAGGTTAAAATACATTTATTGACGTTTCAATTTCCACTTCGGAAATCGTTCTCAAAATACAAACATTTTGAGAACGATTTCCGAAGTGGAAATTGAAACGTCAATAAATGTATTTTAACCTTTAATTGTGGCTTATTCCCATTTAAATAATAATTAATGAAAGTTATAGCCAAAAATAAAATTTTTAATTTGCACTTTAACACCCTGTATCTTTCTTAATATCAACATTTTATTAAAGCAATTTAGCTTAAATCGTAATATTTTAAAGTGTAGAATCTACTGTTTCTTTTTGTACAATTACTTAAGGACCACCCTGTATATATATATATATATATATATATATATATATATATATATATATATATATATATATATATTTGAATAATTTTGGTTTTGACAAAAATCAATATTTTGACGATGTTTTGGAAAGGTCGCACTTGCCATTGTCAAGTCAGGTGCGCAAATCTTCTTGCGGTGCTTGAAGTTAACTTCAATCAAGTTGATTAAAGACGTCTTTAATATACATCTCAGTTTTGTTTGAAATTATTTTTATATACTCCAATATTTAGCCATAATCAAAGAAAGCCAGAGATTTGGTGCACCCTGTATATATATATATATATATATATATATATATATATATATATATATATATATATACAGAGTATATATATATATATATATATATATATATATATATATATATATACTCCAACCCATCCAAAACAGTTATATATTTATATATATATATATATATATATATATATATATATATATATATATTAAAGTAGTGTAGCTATAGATAATAATATAACCATTGTATTAAATCTTTAAATGGCATAAATAATGAACGTACCATTGAATTGAATAATAAAAAACCAAAGCAATGCATGGCCAATGAACAATACTATCACAATATTTTGTTTTCGAGAAAAATGTCATTATCATACATAATTTTATTAACATGAACGTGGGTATATTTGTAAATACAAAGTAGATTTCCAGCAGTTTTTTATAGCAGAAATATATAGATAGAATCAAATCAATAAATTAATTGAATATTTTATTGCATTGTCTATAAATGCAGAATTTAAAGCGATTGAAAATTACTTTTCTAAAAATATTTTTTAAGGTACTCGTCAAATTGTGGCATGTTCATTTCTTTGAAGTCAACTTACGCTTCTTGCATCAGCAAGAAGCGTTACTACCTGACTTGATAATGACAAATGAGACCTTGCCGAAACGTCGTCAAAATAATCATCATCACGTAGCGCTACAACCCTGGGTGGGTCTTGGCTGACTGTACAACTTTTTTCTAATTTGTTCGGTCTTCCATCAACCTAGGGTCAAATGAAATGTTCATGGAATGTTCGTCAAAATAATGGTTTTTCTCAAAACCAAAATTATTCAACACGTAGTCAAACCTGGAACACCACAGAAATCGCATATAAATCCCGCGGAAATTTCAAGTAACTTATCTTTTTTTATAGGTAAGATAGCTAGTACCAATGCTAGTAGTAATGACGTCAACAGTGAAAATAATAAAAATAATAACAATAGAAATCATAAGATTTCTTAGTTGGTGAAATTAAATTCAAATTTTTACCACTGTGCTCTCTAAAATTTGCAAAGCAGACAGATTGATAAATTAATCGACAAGGGAATCAATAATTTTATTCCACATGCCGTTCATTACGGTAAAAGGTCTTAGTGAATTTAGTTTCTAGTACTCAAAACCGAGTAAAAAACTAAAACAGAAAGACGGTATTAGATTTAATTTCGATGCAGGACATCCGCCAGCCGCTTATACGTATTTCAACCTCATTAGGTATCATCAGAGCGGCATATGCTCTGAAAAATAATAATAATATTGTTTATAATAATAATAATGATAAAAATGTATACGTAAAGGAGGGTAAGGATGGCGGTAACAATGATAATAAAAATAAGAAAAATATCGATTCGCCTTCATCTTCTTATTCTTGTACTTCTGCAACAGAATTTCGATCAAGATCTCCTCAATCTCCTCAAGAATAATGTATATAAAACTGGAATTGGAGGAAGTACGGTACATTATACAGATATAAGCCACAGTAGAAGGGACAGATGAAGATACAATGGACATATTCTATGAAACATTACAGCTCAATCTAGATTAGGTGCAAGAAGAGAATAAAAATATAATCTTGATGGGAGACTCTCACAAAAGAAGAAAATTTAACTGGTTTTGACACTGGTTAGGATAAAACAGAGCAGACTAGTAAGAAGAGTAATGGGATCCAAGAGATACGGAAAGAGGAGAAAGGAAAGAGCACGGATGGGATGGTTATAATAATCACTAAAAATAGGTAGAGAAAAAGAAATATCATTTCAACAAATAAAAGAACTAGCTAGGGACCGAAAGGGATGGGTATTATGGAGTTTCCGAGAAAGACGAAGAGTGTATGCATTCTAGTTACCATTGAGAGGATGATCCCTCAATGGACCCTCCCCAATATGTCCATTAAGAATTATTTCTATTGCTTTTAACAGAAATTATGTTAGACTGATCGACCTGTAGTATTAAGATATAGCGTTGTCTTGTCGTTCTATTTTCTTTATGTACACCACCAAAAGAGTTGTTTAGAGGAAATATTCCATCTACTCCGGGAGATTTAAATGGAGCAAAGTTGTTTATGGTCCACTTTATATTATGCGGTTTGATATTTATTGAAGAGAATTTCCAGTCTTTTTTCCTAGAATGTTTGGGTCGTTCTAGGTTTTCAGCCTCAGGCTGCTTATCAATAGTGGTTGAACCTTGGAAGTGGTTCTGTACTAAAAGATCTAGATTTTCCTATTTAGGTTTGGCAAAGGTGCTATCAGTGCTTTTTAGTAGGTCTGGTCCCTGTGGCGGATCCTTGGAAAGAATGTTGTGGATTCTTATATTGACAGTTATATATAAAATACTCTGCTATAACCTCCTCTAAGATTCGTTGTTGATCTTAGGGAAATGCAGAAATGCAAAATAATACTCTGACTAAATTAATTTTTGCATTTCTCATTTAATTAACATTATATAATGTATCTGCTTATATATGTACCCATTATGCAAGGGAAGATACAAGGGAAGAGAAACCCAGGACGACGCAAAATATGAGTGGTTCGGTTGCAGCTCATTATTATTCAGAATTATTCAGAAGCGCGGCCAATAAAATTAAGATAGCGATGATGATTTCCAACCTCCGATAGGAGAAGGAACCTGAATAAGAAGAATGTATCAGCTCTCTTACTTAATTAAGGTTATGGTTGTTGGCTTAATTTAATTAAATTTTGATTTTAATCATTTATCGGTACATGTAACCATAAGGTAACATTGTATATTACAACCTTTATCGGGCACCACTTTAAAATGGCTTTAAAAAAATAAGTTATCTATATAAGCCGTCTCTAAATGTTCAGTATAATCAAATATTGATATTTACATATCTGAAACATTATCCTGGAACAAATTACAGAATGTAACCATAGGGAAACAAGGTCTGCAAAATAAACTTCAAAAATTACTAAACTTTTTATTATTACAACTATATGGTGACAAGAAAACAAAGCAGTTTACAATTTTTTATTTTGATGAAAAGCTTTAAAACAGTTTTTCTCCTCAGTGAGACAGAGCCTTGCATCACATTTTTCACACTTTAGACGACACGTTCCCTTGATGCAATACCTAAATCTTCCATTTGTGGTATGTATTGGCCAATGTGCATAAGAATCCAATCGTGCTAAATTATTTGGTCTTCCCCTTCTGGAATCTTTTCCAACTTGACATAATACTTTTGCAATTTCCAATCTAAATTTCTTCAGAGGCATGAACTTTATGTTCAAAGCTTTACAATCTATTATGTATAACAACCAAGCCATCGTCACACATATGTCAAGAATATAGGCAAAAATTGCAAAGTACCATTTTTTAGCTTTGTGTGGAGATTTGTAAAAACCCATTAATGCATTAGCCGTATCTACGCCTCCCATATGTTTATTGTACTGTTTTACAATGGAAGGGCAGGTAACATCTATTTTTGTTTTTGAAATTTTACTGTATCTTTTTACTGCGTCTACTGGTTCTATTCCGTGCAATGTACTTCCTGGCAATATAACTTTATTGTCAACCCATTTTACGACTATAATGCCTTTGTCTTTATCCGCCTTGTAAGCATACTTTCTTCTTCCTGCTTTTTTCAAGACTTTATCTGTTTCTAATGGACATCCACCAACTCTGTTACTTCGTTATGTTCCCAAGCTATAGATACCCATTTTTGCTTTTAAATATATATAAAAGTGGTAAGCCTGCAAAATAATTGTCGAAAAAAACTGTTGGCTTACTAGGAATGTGTACTGATTTTGATAAAGATATAACAATAGCTGCATCCACACCTAGTTCTATCTCCTCCTTCCCTAGTTCATTAGACATACCGTTTAAATTCTTCTAAAGTGCTTGAACCTTGGTATGGAATAAAACCCACAATATAACCAGACACGCCTGATAGGATAAAAAATTTGTATCCCCATTTGTGCGGCTTGCTTTTGATATACTGACGTAAATTTCTAGCTCGTGTTCCTTTGTACTCTACCATAGTTTCGTCAATGGAGTATTCATTTTTAGTGTGAAACTTTTTAAAATTTTCTCTAACATTTTCTAAAAGCGGACGCATTTTGAAAAACATATATGTTGTAGTTTGTGTTATAATATGTTCATTATTATTGAAATAAATAAATCTTCTCAAAAGTTTAAAACGTTTGATGGGCGTCAGGCTTGCAACTTGTTCGATACGTGTTCCACTGGCCTAATAATCTTCATAGGAAGGAAGATCTAGTATACCCATCATCAACAAAATTGACAAAAAATCTGTCATCTCATTAGGATCAGTACCAATGCTTGTGCTTTTTATTTGAGTACTATACAAATTTGTCTGCTCAATGATGTAGTCTAAAATATCTAGGGAGAACAGTTTGGTAAAATACTCCAATGGTGGAAGTAGTTCCCCATTTATTTTAGGAGCAAACTTAGTGTCTCTTTCATTTTGGGCTAAGTCGCTTTTCGTCCAGTTGAATGTTATTCCTGACTTTTTCCTTTTTCTATGAGGTTGATTAGCAGCTTCAAGGTCGTTTATTATATTTTCTAAAACAAAAATTGGAATAAGAGTTATATACTAGCTCCTAAAGTTTTATGTATATTTTACCTGTAGTTTGTGTCCTTATTTAATGAACTTGCTTCTCTGGCAATAAATTCTCAGAGGAATCGGATTGCTCACAGTCACTTGATATTATATCTGAATCATCATTTTAAATTATTCAAATAGTATTATTTGAAATAAGATAATATAAAGTTTGTTACCAATAAATGTTCTAACTCGACAATTTTTTTCGACGACTATATTTTCTTCATCCACCGTATCGGAGCTATCAGAAACTTGAGGAGGAGGTGGTATTTTACCCTTCAAGTTTCCGTAGAAACTACATGAAGGAATCTCATTGAATCCATCCAAAATAGCAAAATGCTGAAAACAATATAAACTTTTATTGATACTTGTTACCATATGGTTACCAATGTTTTTTTATAAAGTTATTTTATCATGTAACACAAATCATCAAATATAGGTTCAAGAAACCATGATTGAATTCGTTTTGCATAGAAATATATTTTTACTTACCAAAAAAATTCTTAGTAGTAGGAACATACACAGCTAACCTAACAACTGACGGAAGAATGCGCGAAATATACAAACACGTGAAAAATGGCTGGCAAGATTAACCATTGGTTGACGTTCTCCCACCACAAATAACCGATACTATACCCTGGCCGCTGAAAACATGGAATCCAAGGTCGCATGATCACTCAATGCAAGCATCGACAGGCGCTCGTAACTAGACCTTATGGGAAACTGTTTACACCGTCATTATTTGTGTTATGATACTATAACTTAAATGTTTTATGTATCATGATTTGTGTTTCACTTTCGCCGGCTGGTGAATTTTGTGAAAATGTTTAAAATTAATGTAAATCAATAACCTCTAAAAATCGGTATAAATATATTATAGCAACATTGTTAGTTCGTTTTTGTTAAGCGGTGTAAACGTGGGAAAAGTGATAACATAGGAAGAGGAATGTTTAAGAGTGCGTGCCATTCACATGATCATTCCATCTTTTCAGCGGCTCAACTATATATGCCTACACTGAACAGCAAACCTTGTAAAGCAGAATTTGAGTAAAATATGCATTTGAATTCAACGAAACCGTATGGTTCCATTATCCAGTAAAAGTTATTGAAATATTTTTGAATGTGCCCGATAAAGGCTTAACCTTTGTTTTGTATTAGGTGTTCATTGTTTGTTTCACGTTGTTTTTAGCTTATAGTTTTTAATATAACAATGACCTATGTACTGTGGACTGATAATGAGACATATATTATAAGACTCGAAGCCTAAAAATTCAACAACAATAAAAAAACTACTTAAGGTCGTGAGTATTGGCTCATCTTCTATACATGACCTCCTATACATAAACTCACATTGGTCGGAGCTATCAGAAACTTGAGGAGGAGGTGGTATTTCACCCTTCAAGTTTCCGTAGAAACTACATGAAGGAATCTCATTGAATCTATCCAAAATAGCAAAATGCTGAAAACAATATAAACTTTTATTGATACTTGTTACCATATGGTTACCAATGTTTTTTTATAAAGTTATTTTATCATGTAACACAAACCATCAAATATAGGTTCAAGAAACCATGATTGAATTCGTTTTGCATAGAAATATATTTTTACTTACCAAAAAAATTCTTAGTAGTAGGAACATACACAGCTAACCTAACAACTGACGGAAGAATGCGCGAAATATACAAATACGTGAAAAATGGCTGGCAAGATTAACCATTGGTTGACGTTCTCCCACCACAAATAACCGATACTATATGCCTACACTGAACAGCAAGCCTTGTAAAGCAGAATTTGAGTAAAATATGCATTTGAATTCAACGAAACCATATGGTTCCATTATCCAGTAAAAGTTATTGAAATATTTTTGAATGTGCCCGATAAAGGCTTAACCTTTGTTTTGTATTAGGTGTTTATTGTTTGTTTCACGTTGTTTTTAGCTTATAGTTTTTAATATAACAATGACCTATGTACTGTGGACTTATAATGAGACATATATTATAAGACTCGAAGCCTAAAAATTCAACAACAATAAAAAAACTACTTAAGGTTGTGAGTATTGGCTCATCTTCTATACATGGCCTCCTATACATAAACTCACATTGGCAACCTTTTTATAATTTGAAAAAGCTAGTCAAAATGTTTTTAAAACCACGTTTAATAGACTGTTTTTCTCAATTTATGGCTAAATTTATATACTTTTAATACTAATTAATATTTATTGGTATTTTGGCCCTTTTTTATATAATAGTGACGACACCAACTGTTGAAATGTTTAAAAATTTTCATTTTTAAAATTTTGATTTTCACTTTCTATTTTTTATCTATCTATATGCGGATTTTTAAGCGTACAAGCGCGTCCGGTAGGGATCTATGGAGTAAGTTACACTAAGCTGCAAGCCCTCACTCTTACCATACTGCTCATCCGATCCGATATGCTAGCGTATTCCAGTCTAAGTAGCAGATCTATTTATAATTCTAAACTACTACGTTGAGTTTTCTGTTTTCTTGCTAGGGTCTGAACCATCGACCACTAACTGATTTACAGTGAAGTGAATGCAATTTGTCCGCCTGGCCCGCTTGGCTGTCTGACAGAGTTCTATTTTTTTAGCTATCAACATGTCCAACTTACCGTTTTTTTTCTTCGCCGAAGAATTTTCCAATATACTAAATACTGCTCAACTCGTCTAGCTCACAACATATTACTAGCACCCTGTGGGAGTTACAAATCAAATAAAAACAAGAAAGTGCTGGTATAAAATGGCAAAAACCTTTGAATAGTAAAAAACATAAATCTTATTTCAATTAAACATTTTGAAAAAATGCCACATAAGTTATAAGACCATATAAAGTTAACATTTTCGTATAATTAGTAAGGATTAAAAACTGTTAAAATAAAATTCAAAATAATGCAAAAACAATTTATTATATATTTAATTTAACTTTGCTATCTATTAAGCCAGGCCTATAATCAGGAATTATTTAATTAAGGAACATGTAATATAAAATAAACTGATACCAACATGACCTAGTGCATAATCTTATTAAGTATGCAATGTTTATTAGACGGTATTGATTTACTTTTGCCATGACCAATTTTCGGAAAGATACGAGAGAGAACGTTTTAAAAATAACCAAAATTGATAGGAAGATTTCAATAGGTCGAAGGGTCTATAAAATTAAAATTTGATAAGAAATATTGCATAGTACCACGCTTGATAAAAACCAGACGGTAACAATATGATTGGGTTCAATAGTTCTGCCTGCGTAACTATAATTAATATTAATAATAAATAATATTTATTTTAAAAATGGGGTACATTTCATATTATTTTTACCTATTCGATAATTTTTTGGACCAATTTTTTTGCTCTTTATTTGTTTATTTATAACTAACTTCTACTTTATTTAACCAGACTTAAGTAATTTGTCGTGTACTTAGCCCTGAAGTAGACGCGCCCGGACTGTAAGTTTGGCCCATATATGTTATGCACCCATAACTTTTATTTATTAGACAGCACTCAGTCTAGCTTTTAAAAGTATCTGTTAGAATTGTTTCAGTGTACATTAGTCCCGAAGGACACAGTTCAGCGTTCAGTCGTATGAGATACGAGTATATTATCATTTTCGGAGTGTGAGTCCGACGCGTCTACTAAAGTTATATTTATTTGTATACGAATAATTTCATAAATCAGGTAAAATAATTAAATATTTTATAATACTTGCCCTAAAACTAATATTATTGTTTTGTACAGATGATGCATGATTATCAAAGAGAACAAAACCGGCTGTGTGATTATGAAAGAGAACAGAACCGGCTTCGAAAGCTCATGAAAGAAGTTGAAATATATATTTCATGTGTACATATTAATTTTTAAAAGAAAAATGGAATCACATGTTTACTTATTGTTGATACAACTTACTATTTTTACTGGGAATACACCACAATTTAAGTTTAAATGTTGGTAGTAAACCAGAGTTGCCTGGCATTCAGTTAACATCAAAGAACACTTATTTAACCCAGACTATTCAAAAGTTAAATCTTACTTTTTTCATCATAGTTTTACTCGATACGATTGTAAGTGATGGTGGTCTAACATAACTCATTAGAGTTTGATCCATTTTGTCATATAAATGGTATTACCCTTTTAAAGGCATCTTAATATCACAAATAATGAAATGAAAGTGATTAAAGGCATGTTTAAAATGTCAAAGAGTTATTGAATAAATATGTATCTGCCAAAGCAACTTTATCAGCAGAACAGCAATTTTTTGTTTAGTTACCAACAAGTTTAGTAACCAACAAGCCCAAATGAAATTATTATAAAATCAAGCCAAAACCAAGGTTAAATCTTCTATAATCAAAGAAAAATGGTCAATCTTAATTTTTAAATTTATCAGATAGGCAGTTTCCTTTATTTTCGGTTGTCAAAAAGGTATTAGTAAAGGCTTTAGTGTTGCCGAGAGGGGGCATTTGGGCCTGTAGGACCCATCGCCGGCTCTGCGGACTTCTTCCTGTCCTCGGAATTAGACCGGGTGTTGACCATCTTTGCTTGCCACTGATGAAATGGTTTAATACTGCTACTGGTATAAAATAACGGTTACCGTGACAAGTATCTGTTATAGGTATCAGTTCCAAGGAGCAGTTACAAAATAACAGATCAAAAATAGAAAACAGAACAGGTAAAATAGTCTAAGTATTCCTTGACTTACGGAAGGAATAACTTAGTAAACAAGAAAAATAAAATGGTATAAAAGTACAATGCAAAGAACATGTTTCTAAGTGTTTCTTGACTTACGGAAGAAACAACTTAGGACAGAAATATAGATAAATGAAATATGTAAATGTGAGAGTAAAATATGGAAATATTTCTAAGTGTTTCTTGACTTACGGAAGAAACGACTTAGAGTGGAAAAATAAAATACTCAAAATATAAAACGAGAAATGCAAAAATGAAACAGATTATAGAAATATGTCTAAGTGTTTCTTGACTTACGGAAGAAACAACTTAGAACAAAAAAATAAACAAACGATTCAAATATAGTAAAATAAATGCACAAATATTTATAAGTGTTTCTTGACTTACGGAAGAAACAGCTTAGCAAAAAATGGAAAAATGAAATAGACAAATATATAAGTATTTTCTTAACTTACGGAAGAAAATATCTTAGATAAAAAATATCAGAAATAATAATGCGATATGAAAATATTTCTAAGGGTTCTTTTGACTTACCAGAAAAGAACGACTTAGACACACAATAAAATAACAAGTCAGATATCAGAGAAACACTTCTAAGAGCTCTTTGACTTACCGAAAAGAACTACTTAGATACAAAGTACAAAATCAAATATATAAAATAGAAAAAGCAAGATAAATCTTTCTAAGTGTTCTTAACTTACGGAAGAACAACTTAGACACAAAATACAGGAAAAATAAACAATCAAAATAATCAAATAAAATATCAAACAATCAGTACATGAACAAATATAGATCAATGTAATATTCTAACCTGAAAAGGTCTGAATATACAATAATGCTAAAATAAAAAAATGGTATATAGGAAATCAAAAAAATAAAACAATAACTTAGTAGGAACAATAATAGCACCGACTAGGTCTACAGTAGAAGAGGCAAGCTCGACTGACTGATGAGAGAAAATCTACCTGCTTTTGTGTAAAACAAATCCTTTGTTTTACGTAGCAAAAGTGGAATTTCCCTGCATCGAGTCAATTAGAAATTTGGATTTGGCCAAACTTGGAATTCCCAAGTATTTTGACCGATATCCAAATTCCTTGATGCGTCCAGCACGGCTGTCAGCTCCTGGCTGACACGCCTCCGGAGGACATTAGGGCCATTTAGTAGTGATACGTGGAAAGTTGCAGTAACGCATTTGGATACAATGGATCACAATCTATATATATATATATATATATATATATATATATATTTATTTTCATAGATATATATATATATATATATATATATATATATATATATATTTTCATTTAATAAACATCACGACAACTAACCTCAATTAGTGTAAGATGCAAAATAATTCTTTTTCTGTATTTTGTACTAATTTTGTTTATTGTAGCACCCTGATGATGCAAATAAAGATTTGCGAAAGCTTGGTTTACTAAAAAGAGTACTTCTTTGTCCTATCTTCCGCTGCACACCCAAATATTTGAGTTTTGTATTCTACTTGATCAGCGTTGATGACAAGCGTTTATCGCTTTTTCAGTATATATATATATATATATATATATATATATATATATATATATATATATATATATATATATATATATATATATATATATATATATATATATATATATATATATATATATATATCTATAAAGTGCACTCGTAAGTGAATGGGATGTTTTTGGTCAATTTGGAGATAAAAAAGACAAGAGTTGTGCTACTTTATCTATTTATTGAAGACGTTTCGCCCACTGTTCAATGAGCATCATCAGTTCATCTAAAAGAGTGTTATTAGCGATATATCTAATATGAAAAACAAATAAGTAAATGATCTTACCTTTAAAAGATCTGTAGCATTAAAATGTTATTAATGTGAAGAAACATCAAAAATTAATCTAATAAATAATTACATCAGCAAAAACACAGAAACACAGAACGTCGGAAGATTCCCAATTTAGGTAATTTTATATTATATATATATATATATATATATATATATATATATATATATATATATATATATATATATATATACATATATATATATATATATATATATATATATATATATATAATATATATATATATATATATTGTCATACTTTTTCTTTCCCAACCAAAGAAAAATAAATAAAATATCCATCGGAATAAAATTTTAAGAAATCATTATAAACAAAAATGTATATATTAATTTAAGATAAGATTTAGTGTAGATAAGAATAGAAATTTGTTTGGCAAACGACCTGTTTCCGTTGCAAACAAAATTATCAAAAAACCTTTGTTTAGAATTAGACATTTTACCTGCAAGTTAATAATCTTTTCATTGTTTGTATAGTCGAGTATTAAATGACCATATTTTAATCTTTTGAAATAGGTATAAATGATGTATTGAAAAAAACCAATTTTAAAGTAAGCTATTTAGTTTTCTCTGAAACCGAAATTAGGCTTTTCCAAAATCATGATAAACACAATTTAAGCTTTTTGATTGGACGGTCGTTTTTAAAATGGGAATTTGGTGAGTCGATTATGAGAGAGGAGAAGTAGTCATATTTTGGTCATCGAAAGGAAACAGTCGGGTGTCTCAAGATAGGGTGTGGTTCGTGAGTTTGGATACCGGCGTAACGAAAAGAAGTGAATAGTTTGAAGAAGGAGATAACAAGTAGATTAAAAGAGGTCCTTGTATCTACCGTGGGCATTTTATAAAGTATATGTGAAAGTATTCTCACGGCATCAATTTGACAAAAGGAGGTCCTGGTGTCATAAATAAGTAGCGGAGTTTGGAGAAGTGAATCAGGTGTTTTTTGTGTAGTCTGAAGGAGGTTTGCAGAGACGTAAAGAAGGAGCCGAGGTGCCAAAGAGGGGAGATCACATCTTTAAGGAGACTGGACTTTTCTGGGTATGTTCCAACATACAACTCAAGAAGAAAATAAACTGTAAGTGTTTGAACAATTGAATTTTATATCTGTGAAGGATCGTTTCGACATCATGGTCGTTAGCATTCAAATTTAAGAACTGAGGTTTTGTTAGGCTAATCAAAAGTTTAAAGTTTTGTGGTTTCTTTTTTCAAGTAAAGAAAATTTTAAGTAAAATTGGTTTTTCACGTAATATAAATGTATGTAGCTTTATAATCTTATTATCATAATAATTTGATTTATTTTCTTGTATGCTGATTGATAAGATAACGACAGAATTTAATAATTGTTTTATTCGTTCATATAAAATAAAGAAACGTAAATCTTTGTAATATAATATATTTGTATTATTATCCTTTCTTCTTCTCCCGATAAAAGACAACTAGAAAATCTTTTGAATCCATCGAACACAGGTAATATAAGGATTATTTTACTTTTGATAACAGATAAGATATAATTTTTTTATTGGCTCAATAAACTAAGTTTGAACTCAAAATAAACAATCATAACAAATGGCCCCCAACGTGTAAGGCGTAGAAAGAATTTCTAGTTAAAATTTAAACGGATAGAGAAAGAAAGCAGATTGATTGAAAATTTATTTGCCGATGGTGAATGTTTATAATATTTGCTTTTATGACATTACATTTCAAATTTCTCTAGGTACAAATTTTTACATGATATAATTTATGATATTTGATTGATTTTTACAACTGACAAAAGTTTTAAAATTTTATTGCATTTATTTGAATTTATTGCATTTGGGATAAGAGGAAAAGTTTTCGTCTTTGCAACATTACTCGAATTTCATATTTGGCGGGGATATTATTGCACAAATTTCAAAGCTTCATATTTGGCGGGGATAAATAATCTAACGAACATGTCGACCACAAGGAGTCAAAGCAAAACGCAAGAAAGGAAAGAGGATAAGATAGAAGAGGAAACAATTATTAATGAAGGATCGGATAATGAAGGAAATGCTACAATAATGGAGGAAAGAAAAGAAACAGGGAT
This sequence comes from Diabrotica undecimpunctata, assembly GCF_040954645.1. Classification (NCBI taxonomy): domain Eukaryota; kingdom Metazoa; phylum Arthropoda; class Insecta; order Coleoptera; family Chrysomelidae; genus Diabrotica; species Diabrotica undecimpunctata. The sequence goes on along the minus strand of NC_092805.1, from coordinate 38,580,163 downwards.
GCTGGAAAAATTATTAGCAATGATGCAAATACAGACACAAACAATAGAGAAAAACCAAATTGAAACATCAAAGAAAATTGATAGAAATCAACTGGAAACAAAACACATAATGGATGAAACAAAACAAACAATGGATAGAAATCAACAAAAAACAAAACAAACAATGGAAGAAAACCAATGGGAAACAAGACAAGCAATAGAACTAAATAACAGGAATATAGAGCAGCGTCTGGAAAACTATGAACAGGAAATTAAAGGATGTGTTGAGGGGATAAAGAAAGAACTGATACAACAGATAGAAGAAATAACCCTAAAGAATGCAAAACAAGAGACAGAGATTAAAGATATCCAAAATACAATGAAGGAGATACAAAATTGCCAGAAAAAGGAACTAGAGATGCAGAGAGAAGAAATAGAAACTAAAATGAAGGATATTAAGACTGTCCAGAAAAAGGAATTAGAAAAATTAGAAACAAAATTTGAAAACGTTTTACAAGAAGACATGCGAGAAATAGAAAGAAAAATGGAGGAAATCAAAAAGGAACAAAATTCCGGGGAAAGAAGGGAAATGGTTATCCATGGAACAAGCGAGGTAAAAATACAGTTTGGCGGGGACGTAAAAAAATTACACCCAGTAATTTTCGTCAACAATTTAAAAAAGAAAGTACGACATATCGGTAATTTCGAAACAGCAAAGGAAACGATAAGGAACCATCTTAAAGATGAGGCAAGTTTATGGTTTGATAGCAAAGAAGAAGAATTGCAAACTTGGCAAACATTTGAACAAAAATTTCTGAATTATTTCTGGGGGAAAATACAACAGATAGAGATAAACAAGGAATTACAAAATGGGAGATACCAGGATAGTATAGGTATATCAGAAAAAACATATGCCCTACAACTATACAACAATGCAAGACACTTACATTACAACTATTCGTCCGAACAGCTAGTGGAACTAATAGCCAGACATTTTGAAGATACCTTAGAAGATCACATAACCCTACAAAACTACAAAGATATTGACAGTTTATGTCAATTCTTACAAATACGAGAAGCAAAATTAAGAGAAAGAAAAATGAGGAGAACGCAAGAAAATTATAGACAACGAGAAAATCAAGACTATAGAGATAGAGGACAAAACTTTAGGAGAGAGTACACAAGAAGAGAATTTGTCCCGAGGAGGGAAAACGAAAGTAGAGACAACGGAAGAGTAAATTATGAACAAAGAACAAACGGTGGAAATGAATTTGGCAATGAAACAAGGACAGAGAAGAAAGAGGAGATTGGCAAAAGAAAGTGAAAAGTGGGTTTCCTCAAAAGAAGAGATGAGCCCAGAAGAAGAAAAAGAAGAAAGATTACCAAAAGAAGACGAAAAAGGTACAATTGAAACAGTGGTATTTGAAGAAGTATGCGAAATGGAGGAGGCAGAATACAAAATAAATATGTGTAAAGAAATTGAGGAAAAAGAAAGAAAATTGATATGTGGAGAAGAAAAAGAAAAGGAATTGCGTGTAATATTGAGAAAGTATGAAGATTTAATAAATGAAGAAAACAGAGTAGCCAAAGAGTATGAACATTCATTTGAGGTTAAAGACTTAGGAAATTTTCGATCGAAACTTTATCCGATCCCATATAAATACCGACAGGAGGTGAAAGGAGAAATTAACAAAATGTTAGAAGATCAAATCATAGAGAGATGTGACTCGCCGTACATCAACCCAATCGTGATTGTGAAAAAAAGCAGTGGAGAATTGAGGCTCTGTTTGGATGCCCGGAATATAAATCAACACACGGTATCTCAATATGAATCACCCCTCAACATCGAAGCTATTTTTGGGAGAATTACAGGAAACACATGTTTTCTAAAATTGATTTGAAACATAGTTTTTGGTTAATACCGTTAGCAGAAAGATGTAGAAATTACACCGCTTTCTCAATCGATGGTATTGTATACCGATTTAAAGTAGTACCGTTTGGATTACAAAGTGCGTGTGCAGCATTGGTAAGAGCTCTCCATACAATATTAAATAAATATGAAGATTGCGTAGTGCACTACATCGACGACTTACTCATTTATTCACCAGATACATCAAGTCATTTGGAACACATAAAGATTATTTTGGGAGAATTGGACAAGGCCGGATTGAAACTGAATGTTGAAAAATGTCAATTTTTTCAAAAAGAAGTGATATATTTGGGATTTAAATTGGACACACAAACAGTTAGTTTAACCGAGGACCGGGTAAAACTCATAGATGAATACCCAAGACCAACGAATTTAAAAACATTGAGAGGTTTTCTCGGAACGATCAACTATTTTAAAAAACTAATTCCTGATTTAAGCCAGAAGGAAATTCCTCTGATCAAATTATTGAAGAAGGGTGTTAAATGGAATTGGAAAGAAGAACAAGAGAAAGCTTTTCAAATTTTAAAAGAGGAATTCTCTAAAGGAACGAAAATATATCACCCCATGTACAATTTGCCTTTCATACTACGAACTGATGCATCCATACAAAAATTTGCGGGAGTTTTGTCGCAAATACAAAACAATCAAGAAGTGCCGATTTGTTTTATTTCCCGGGTGACAAAAACACACGAAAGAAAATACAGTGTGACTGAACTAGAGTTTGCTAGCGTACTTTTCTGTGTAAATAAGTTAGGATTTTATCTGTTGGGAGCAAAATTCACAATCGAAACTGATCATGCAGCTTTGGTACATATAATGAAAAATCGTCTGGTTAACAATCGTATACATAGAGGCATTTTGTTACTACAGGAGTATGATTTTGAGTTTCGATATATAAAAGGAAAAGACAACATTATAGCCGACGCTCTCACAAGGGATGAAGACTCGGGGAAAAAGGAAGCAATTGCTTTTCATGTAGGATTGAACATTTTGACACAAGAGGAAGGGGTATTTTCGTTAAACGAAATTAGAACAAATCAAGAAGACCTGGAAGAAAGAGAAAAAAGAAGAGCGGAGAGGGAAAACGGTATATTTTTCAAACGAATTGATGGAAAGGAACTATACGTGATAACACAGACATTGGCAGAAAGAATCATACAGAAATTACACGAAGACAATGGACATATCGGTAGCAGAAAAGTCTGGCTGGTTTTTCGAGAAAATTATATTTGCCGACAAGATTACCGCATCGCAAAAGAAATTACACAAAAGTGCCAGATCTGTCAAAAATATAAAATTAGAAATTTCAAAAATGAAAACGTTACAAAAAATATTATATCTCGGAACAAATTAGATATTGTAGCAATAGATATGTTAAGCGATCTAATTATGACGACGAAGAGGAATAAACATGTTTTAGTCATGGTAGATGTGTTTTCCAAATATGTAAAATTATACAGTTGCCGTACCACGAAAGGGGAAGAAATAATGAGAAAAATCGACAATTTTATAGCCACCGTAGGAACACCAAGAAGGATTCTTCTAGACAATGCAACATATTTTAGAAATGATCGTTTCAAGGGACAACTTCGAGAACGGGGAATAGAGACAAATTTTGTTAGCATCAGACATCCACAGAGTAATCCTTCGGAACGTTTTATACAGGAAGTGACGAAGTTTCTACGGATTACAACAGAGGGTCAACATCGACGATGGGATAGGAAAGTCGCCGAAGTAGAAACGTATCTAAATACCATCCCGAGCACTGTAACGAAAGAGACCCCAGAATATATAATGAAGGGTATAATGCCACTAAGACCATGGGAAGATAGAGAACAAAAGGAATACACACAGATAATGGAAAATGTGCAGAGTAGATTGCGGAGAGCAAACGAAAAATATATCCAGAGGCAAGACCAAAATAGAAAAAGAAGACCAGTTACTTTCAAAAAAGGTGAGAAGGTTATGGTGAGAGCATTGCGCGTGTCCAACATACCTAGCAACGTGTGCGGAAAGTTAATGCCTGTTTTTGAGGGTCCGTACATAGTAAACAATGAGAATGGGATAAATAGTTATGAGTTGAAGCACATAGAATCAGACAAGATTAGGAGAATTTATAATATCAACGATGTTTACAAATATTATGAATAAAATGCTGGTATTGTTTTTGCATAGAGAAAAATCCCTGCATAATTCAGTAATTTTTATCATATGCAAAGGCGGGGATTTGTCATACTTTTTCTTTCCCAACCAAAGAAAAATAAATAAAATATCCATCGGAATAAAATTTTAAGAAATCATTATAAACAAAAATGTATATATTAATTTAAGATAAGATTTAGAAACGGTAAACAACGACCTGTTTCCGTTGCAAACAAAATTATCAAAAAACCTTTGTTTAGAATTAGAAGACATTTTACCTGCAAGTTAATAATCTTTTCATTGTTTGTATAGTCGAGTATTAAATGACCATATTTTAATCTTTTGAAATAGGTATAAATGATGTATTGAAAAAAACCAATTTTAAAGTAAGCTTTTTAGTTTTCTCTGAAACCGAAATTAGGCTTTTCCAAAATCATGATAAACACAATTTAAGCTTTTTGATTGGACGGTCGTTTTTAAAATGGGAATTTGGTGAGTCGATCATGAGAGAGGAGAAGTAGTCATATTTTGGTCATCGAAAGGAAACAGTCGGGTGTCTCAAGATAGGGTGTGGTTCGTGAGTTTGGATACCGGCGTAACGAAAAGAAGTGAATAGTTTGAAGAAGGAGATAACAAGTAGATTAAAAGAGGTCCTTGTATCTACCGTGGGCATTTTATAAAGTATATGTGAAAGTATTCTCACGGCATCAATTTGACAAAAGGAGGTCCTGGTGTCATAAATAAGTAGCGGAGTTTGGAGAAGTGAATCAGGTGTTTTTTGTGTAGTCTGAAGGAGGTTTGCAGAGACGTAAAGAAGGAGCCGAGGTGCCAAAGAGGGGAGATCACATCTTTGAGGAGACTGGACTTTTCTGGGTATGTTCCAACATACAACTCAAGAAGAAAATAAACTGTAAGTGTTTGAACAATTGAATTTTATATCTGTGAAGGATCGTTTCGACATCATGGTCATTAGCATTCAAATTTAAGAACTGAGGTTTTGTTAGGCTAATCAAAAGTTTAAAGTTTTGTGGTTTCTTTTTTCAAGTAAAGAAAATTTTAAGTAAAATTGGTTTTTCACGTAATATAAATGTATGTAGCTTTATAATCTTATTATCATAATAATTTGATTTATTTTCTTGTATGCTGATTGATAAGATAACGACAGAATTTAATAATTGTTTTATTCGTTCATATAAAATAAAGAAACGTAAATCTTTGTAATATAATATATTTGTATTATTATCCTTTCTTCTCTATCCCGATAAAAGACAACTAGAAAATCTTTTGAATCCATCGAACACAGGTAATATAAGGATTATTTTACTTTTGATAACAGATAAGTTATAATTTTTTTATTGGCTCAATAAACTAAGTTTGAACTCAAAATAAACAATCATAACAATATATATATATATACATATATATATAATATATATATATATATATATATATATATATATATATATATATTGACAATTACATTTTTTGATAGATTTTATAATCAATCAATGTTTTCAAAAGTTAAATTAAAAAAATTAATATAAAATTACTTAAATTGGGAATCTTCCGACGTTCTGTGTTTCTGTATTTTTGCTGATGTATTTATTTATTAGATTGATTTTTGATGTTTCTTCACATTAATAACATTTTAATGCTACAGATCTTTTAAAGGTAAGATCATTTACTTATTTGTTTTTCATATTAGATATATCGCTAATAACACTCTTTTAGATGAACTGATGATGCTCATTGAACAGTGGGCGAAACGTCTTCAATAAATAGATAAAGTAGCACAACTCTTGTCTTTATAGAAGATTTAACCTTGGTTTTGGCTTGATTTTATAATAATTTCATTTGGGCTTGTTGGTTACTAAACTTGTTGTTAACTAAACAAAAAATTGCTGTTCTGCTAATAAAGTTGCTTTGGCAGATACATATTTATTCAATAACTCTTTGACATTTTAAACATGCCTTTAATCACTTTCATTTCATTATTTGTGATAGTAAGATGCCTTTAAAAGGGTAATACCATTTATATGACAAAATGGATCAAACTCTAATGAGTTATGTTAGACCACCATCACTTACAATCGTATCGAGTAAAACTATGATGAAAAAAGTAAGATTTAACTTTTGAATAGTCTGGGTTAAATAAGTGTTCTTTGATGTTAACTGAATGCCAGGCAACTCTGGTTTACTACCAACATTTAAACTTAAATTGTGGTGTATTCCCAGTAAAAATAGTAAGTTGTATCAACAATAAGTAAACATGTGATTCCATTTTTCTTTTAAAAATTAATATGTACACATGAAAATACACTATTTATACTTACATCTTAGACTAAGATACCAACTATTTTTGCTAATAAGCATCTTTGTCCCCAATATACCTATATGAGCCTCATAAAGAATTCCCAACGTGCATTTGCGCAAAGCCTCCACTACACTCCACTACACATAATGTATTTAATAATTGTGATTAAATTTTTTTAGACTACATAATCAACAATGAAAAGTGCAAAATGCCCAACTTTCCCGCGTGTTCTGAAGAAGTCAATCCATTTTACATTAGTTTACCATACATCAATTGCTCCGATTCAAATCTGTTGACGTACACCTCTGTGGAAAATAATACGGCTTACTTACATATTAACAGAGAAAATCTTGATCAGTACTATTCAACTCGAGATATGATCGATTGCTGTTACAGCTATGTAAGGAGAGAGGGATCTGAAAATTTTCCGGATATTGGTATAAGGTAAGTGAGAGAAAATTGAATCTGAAAATTCTGTTGGTCTAGGAATAAAACTATTTTGTTTAAGAAGTTTGGGTTGCCACTGTTTAAAGGATGACTCTCTTTCGGATCTCATTCAATTTGTCATTTTAATGTGAGCCAATGTTTAATACAGACATCTATATCTGATAGCGGTAGAATCTTGTTTTTTATATTTTCTCCGCTCGATAATGCATTTTTGGCCAAGGCATCTGCTATTGTGTTACCTGTTATCCCGGAATATCCTTTGATCCAAGCAATAATAACTTCTCATCAGAAGTTAAAACCTCGAAATTTAATTTTAACATCTATATATCAAGATAGGTTAATTGCTTGTATTTATTGGTTAAACCTATTCTTTCTACTGGACTTTAATTATCTGAAAATATTACAATGTTCTTCTGTTTCTTTGTCAAAATGTGAGAAAGGACAAACTTTAATGCCAGCATTTCGGCTGTGTAGTTGGTGGCTTCATCAGGCACTTTATATTTATACTGTTGTCCAGAATTCTACTTGTATACAGCGAATGCAGTATTATTTCCTTTTTTTCGAACCATTAATAAACATATAATAATAATTAGTCCATCTCTTCTGAATTTCTGCATTAACCCTTGCAGGGCCAACCTTTTATTAGAAACAGCGAGGACCAAGGGGGGTCAATAAATGTCCACATATATATTAATCAAAAACGTACTTATTTATTAAAAGTAATTTAAAAGCGTAATGTTAGAGTGGGTGATCGTCAAACCCAGAAATTCCCGATACAACGTGGAGTACGCCAGAGGGACACCATATCGCCGAAACTGTTCACTACGCTTTTGGAATATATATGTAAAAGGGCAAAACTGACCGACAAGGGCATAAACATAAATGGAGAAAAGCTTAGCCATCTAAGGTTTGCAGATGATATTGTACTAATAGCTGATAGGACAGATGAGGCCAAAGAACTTTTAAATCAGCTCTACCTTTCCTCGCTAGAAGGGGGATTGAAAATAAATATATCTAAAACCCAGATGATGACAAATCTTGTAGTCAGCGAAGATATATGCGTAGGAACAAGATCCATAGACCAGGTAATGGCCTATAAATACCTAGGTCATGAGATTCGCATAGGAAAAGATAACCAAACCGTTGAGCTTCTCCGTCGTATAAGACTGACTTGGGCAGCCTTCGGCAAGCTGAACAATATTTTCAAATCGTCTGATATACCAATATGCCTTAAAAGAAAAACGTTTAATCAGTGTGTTTTGCCAGTGTTAACTTACGGTGCGGAAACGTTGACCATGACAAGGAGAACAGTTCAAAAGATCCGTGTGTGTCAAAGGGCGATGGAGCGTGCTATGTTAGGCGTTTCACTACGAGACAAGATCCCAAATCGCCAGCTACGACAAAGAACAGGACTGGCTGATGCAGTAGAGAGAGTAGCAACACTGAAATGGAACTGGGCAGGTCACGTGGCTCGTATGACAGATAATAGATGGACAAAACGGATACTGGAATGGAGACCAAGAGAAGATGCCTACCGAAGCAGAGGTCGTCCACCAACACGTTGGACTGACGATCTAAAACGTTGTCATAGGAATTGGATGCAAGAGGCACAAGATCGAAATAGATAGAAAATTATGAGGGAGATCTATGTCCAGCAGTGGATAAGCGAAGATTGAATGATGATGATGAATTTAAAAGTTTAACACTTTAACCAATAAAAAAGTATTCCTAGATGTTAATGGAACAGTTAAATTGATAAGAATTTATAATTTACCCGACTTCAGTTGAATTGAAACATTTGACTTCTTGCTGTGCTTCCGCATACAAACTTATGGCATTTTGAACAACCTATGGTTGTTTTTGCCAACTTATTGGTTTTTTCTCTTCTACATTTTCCTAATTTGCAACATAAATCGCATCGTCCCTTTCCATGTTGGAATTGTGTTGAAGGTACAACTTGGAAATGTTTGCGTTCGAGTATATTTTTTATGGCATACACTACAAAATGATGAAGTCCATTTAAATTTGCAGCTCTTCTTTCAATAAACGGTAGCGTTTAGACAAGTCCTAATTCTTGCAGAAACAAACGACGACGATTGCTCTTATTTTTTTTTCCAATTTGGAAAATTAAAAATAAATAGAGAATACACATTAATGGCTGCAATATCCAACAACGTGAGAAAAACTGAAAGTGGCCATCTTCGTGTCAATCGCTTCGATGTATATTTTCTTGCCATCTGATCTAAAGTATTAACACCTCTTTTAGTCTCATTATAAAAAAGATTAGTATGTGATTTATTTTTGTATTTGTCGCTTACAACATCATCAGAATGCTGGGTTGATAGAACGAGAAGTATCTTTGTAGGTTTCTGACGTGTTACATAAGAAATAAGAGTAACTTTAGATCTGAAAATGCAAACGTATTGGAATACAATTATCTTCCTTCCGTTTTCTTAAGTAATTTCGGTATATGTATGCGATTTTGTTGTAGAGTGCCAACTAAAGTGAGACCGAAGTCTTTATGGAAATCTTCTGCAAGTTCCACAGAAGTGTAATATCTGTCCGTCGTTACGTTACCCAGCGGAGGGTACGTCGTTCAAATCGGAGACAGCAATCTTTTTACTGTTCCCTGTGGACTCTGAGATGCTGGTATGCTGCCTTCATATTTTCCTGCATAAACCTCCATACGCAAAACGAAATGAGTTGAACAATCTGCAAGTATTCGTATAAGAACACCATATTTAACAGGCGTTTCTTTCATGAAAACTTTGAACGGACATCTGTCCCGAAATGAAGATAACATTTCGTCCATTACAACGTTCATACCTTGTATAAAATATTTCAAAAATGTTTAGTTTAGGAAATGAAACATTTTACGTAAGAGTGCAAACTTGTCTGCCTGTTTCCTTTCACCTTTCCTTGTTTTATCGTCAAATCTTAAAATTTTTGTCACTTCTCGGAAGCTGTTTCGACTAATCGGGGCAATATTCGATGACCTGCCGAATTTTTTACACCACAAATCGTGATAATCTAAGTTGGTGTCATCATTAGCTCCTATCAAAATGAAAATATCTAGTAAAGCTAAAATCTCGGTATCATGTGTTTTTGGCACGTTTTTACGTTCAGCTTCTTTGATGGCATGCTGCCCAAGATTTTTCAGTATTTCCGGAGTAAATAATTTTTGAAAGGACTGCAATATATTTTCTGCCTTCGTGTCGAAGTCCTGATTGCTCACGAAAAATGTTTGGTACAGCTCGCCTCGCCGCATAGGGCGTGGTGGGTGGTCTAAGTAGATTCTTCCTGACTTTAATTTATATACAATTGGTGTGTTACAGTTTTCATCAATTGTGTCGAAACTGGAACTATCATCAGTTGAATATCGTTGTCGTCGTTGAACACTTCAATATGGTCTTCATTTTCACTCACGCCTAAGTTACTGTTGCCGGAACTAATGTCTGACCGAACCTCAAAATCAGAGAGGTTTTCAACCACTTCCTCTAATTATTTTTGCGTTAAATATTTATTCATTATTTTGAGATTTTTAGAAACAAAGATGTTTAGAAACTTATATGTAATGCAAATGTTGTGAATACTTTTTACCCACCCTTGGTCCTTCAAGGATTAAAAATCGGTCTATGGACATCATTAAGAAATTCTGTTTTGATTTGGTGAAATTAGTGAGAGATGACCTTTATATAGAACTTCTTTATAAATATTTTGAAAGATTTCTGTAGTTTTCTGCCAGGAGTGGAGATTTTTTCCTAAGCCATTATCTTTTAGTCAAATCTAAAATAGCTATTTGCATAATTTTATCCTGATATCGGACGATATGCCGTTTATATTGTCGTTAAATAGTTATACAGTGTGGAAACCACTCATGGAATAAAATTATTTGTGTCCTTATTATAGAAAATAATAAAAACTCTGGAACATGTTAACTTTAAACTGAGATTTTAATGATGATCGGTTACGGGGAGAATTGTAGAAGTCAAGTTGAAGTAGCAAAGTTATTTAATCAGAGATATCCTCAGTTGCCTAATATTACACATCGTACTGTGTCTAAAATTTATGCACAATTAAGAGAACTTGGACATGTCAAACCATTAAGAGCGTAGGCGCAAAATTTCGGGACAATGCTTTTTAAGTGCAATCATTTTTTTCGAATCCTAAGAAAACTAACAAATATTTTTAAAAAATTTAAACTCAGAATGAAAGATTACATTATTACCGAGAGCCGAAAGTCCCTTAGAATACACAAAAAAATTTTTTGAATGAGATATTTGAAATTAAAAATCACACTAAATTTTCTCTTTTTTTTTTCACCCCTGAAACTTATTAAAATAAACATTATAGAAGTTTTCAGGGACTTTCGGCCCTCAGTAATAATGTATTCTTTCATTCTGCGTTTAAATTTTTCAAAAATACTTATTAGTTTTTTTAGGATTCTAAAAAAATGAATGCATTTAAAAAGCATTGGCCCGAAATTTTGCGCCTACGCTCTTAAAAAGAAAACCGAACTTCATTGACGATGAGGTGAAAGTGGATATTTTGTTAAGTGTCGCAGAGTATCCAACGTCAAGTTCACGTCAAATTGCACGTCAAAATAATGTGAGTCACACAACCCAAAGCCCTGCTCTAAGGTGTCTACATGAAGATAAACTTCATCCATATAAATTGTGCAGAAGCTAACAGAAGACGATCCAGATCGTAGAATGGATTTCTGCGAAAGAAAAGAATAATGGATAAAATTAATACAAATGAAATGGCTCTTGGCACAATTCTTTTTTTTTGATGAATCAACATTTACATTGAACGGAGAGCGGAATTTGACAGCGGAAAAATAGTTAAGCATGCTAAGAGACGATTTTCTTCCTCAGTTGCCTAACTTATATCCCAATCCAATAGATCAAACCCTACCGTATAAAACTGTCTGGTTACAGCAGGACGGTGCAACACCTCATTATGCTTTAATGGTGAGAAATTACTTGAATGAAATCTTCTTCAATAAATGGATTGGACGAAGGGGTACTGTTGAGTGGCCAGCTAGGTCGCCAGATCTTACGCATTTGGATTTTTTCTGTGGGGTTATCTCAAGAACAAAGTATATGCAACACAACCAACTAGCACGTTATAAATAGCAAGAAAGAATAACTACAGAAATACGGAATATTTCACCTCAAACTTTAAACAAAGTTTGGGACGAGTTTCATAGAAGAGTGTGTTATTGCCAACAACAAGGTGGAGAACATTTTGAGCATTTATTTTAACGTAATCCAATCAATTACCTCGGGTATTCTACGAATTAATTCTCTTGAAGAAAATCATAATTAATTTCAAAATTTCACCTTGTATTATTCACAATAGACCCTACATGATATAGTTCGTTGAGATCAGGTGGTTAAGGAGCTTTTAAAAACATAAAAATATACAGGGTGTTTCATTTAAAATACAGATTATAGGCTATGCCAGACTTGCGTGGATCACCCTGCACATTCAAATTTATGTTTAAAAAGCGCACATTTAAATTTAAAAGTTAAAGTATCTCAACGTTTTTTATTATTTTCTAAAATAAGGACACAAACAATTTTATTCCATAAGTGGTTTCCACACTGTATGAATTATTCAGTTTCTTTATGTTTTGGTATGTAGCTAATTTGAAAGATATAAAGTGCTGTTGATTTTCCTTAAATTATTAGTATTTTACACTTTTAAATCGAATCCTAATTTTGGTATTTACAAACGTTCTGTTTTTAGTTTTTCAACTTGTCTACCATTCAACTCAACAGTGGCTCTAGAACAAGATATTGTTTCGGTAAAATGTTACTTAGACGCTGATAAAATATATGAGAACGTCCATTCCACAATAGTAGTAACGGAAGCTGTGAAACAAAAACTTAGCAAATTTTCTGTACAAAAAGAATCAAAGAGAAGACCATTAAGTGTTTTGTTTGTGGTTATAGACAGCGTTGCTAGATTGAATTTTGAGAGAACGATGCCGTTAACGAGGGAGTTTATATTGGAAAATAACTTTACAGAGTATATGGCTTACAGCAAGATAGATGATAATACTTTTCCTAATTTTAATGCATTACTAACAGGTAAGTCAATTATAATAAAATTTTGGGATAGTTGGTTCTAATGTTCATTATCTTATCACTACAGAGATTAGCCTCTTGTGTGTGTACATAGGTATTGTGAGCATCTTTTTCGTGGTCTTTATATATATTATTGTACATAAATAAAGGCAGAGAAAAAGAAGAAGAAAATCTATATATTGTATACATAAAATTTGTCATTTTGTAATACGTTAAAGCTGTTTTAAAAAAAAATATTTGTTTCTTGCATTTAAAATGTAACATACTTATTTGTCTGTCTATTGTTAACATAGGTATTGGTTTTACCCAGTATAAAGTTGTCTTTGTTGACATATGTGTAATCTAATCGATAATATTTGTGGAATTGTTTATTGGTTTTAAAGTGCATTTAAGAACAATTTGTGTTTGAACGTAAGATTAACGAAAAAGGTTGTTTGAAAGAAGTCGGGAATTTGGAGTTCCTAGAAAATGTTCAAGTACTTACGACTGGGAAATTTGAAGACGTTGAAATGAAAAGGAAGGAAAGTTATTGATGGAACGGAGTGTTAAGCCAAGAGAGTTTTTGGAATGAAAGAAAACGAGAGTGAGGTACAGACAGTGTAGAGAGTTGATTCCCGATAGATAACAGGAGCAGTTTGTTTTTAAGAAAAAAAATTAAAAAAGTGTCGATCTTCGTAAACCATAAGCCTTGTAGGCATCCGTAAAATTAAGAAGCACAAAGTAATATTTTTTGAAAAGTTAAAATTAAATTCAGTGATAAGTGATAGCATTTGTAAGTACTCACATAATAGTATCCGACATCGTAAATAAAAATTGTTCCAAGGTATTCATATATATAGCTCTATATTTTTTTACAACAATATTCTCCGTTGCGAGAACTTCTGTTTCATCGACGCTTAAAGACTCCAGTGTATTTTGACAGGAACTTATATTATTATAATTATTAGAATTAAATTATGTCTTGCAACCATAATTCATTATTGTATCTATATTGGGTAACTTTCTATTTTAAGACAACTTGCGGTATTTTTTTTATATGCCTTTTTATATTTAATTACTTACTCTTTTCATAGATTGTTTGTTTTGTGCAAATTATGCTCTCATTAAAATTTGTGTTTATTTCTTTGGTAGAAACATATTTTTTAATATAGAGTTATATTTTATTTTTGAATTTTATTTATCCATGAGCTTCCTCTGAGTATTGGTTTTGCATTTCTGCGATTGAATGGCGTAAAACCCTGAGATTATTTACCAATTTGAGCTAGCCCAGAAAAAATTTTGTTTCATTATTAATTCAAAATAAATATATAATTTTTAATATAATAATAATATAATATAATAATAATAATATATAATAAAAAAGTATAATTTTTTATAAACATGTACATAAAGAAAGAAGTAGAAACAAAACAATTGTCGCCCAATGTGTGAAGCAAAGCAGAAACACCAATACCCAGACAAAGTATACTGGAAAATATATATTTTCTTACATGATTTTTCTAATTTTTTTTTCTAATTTTTCTCTGCCAAATTTCGACATTTATTTTTAATTTTTATTATTCAAACCTTTTTCGCTTTGAATATCTTTTTTTACATAACCAGATATTTTAATTTGATCGACACTCGTGGGGGATAACCAAAGATAATATTTCAATTGGATTTTACTTTCACATTGTTCAGTCCAGAAAAAGAAAATAAAATTGAGACAAGATACAGCAAAAAGCAAAAGGAGACAGAAGAATGTTATAGCGAGGAAGAAATAGAAAGTGTAGACGAAGAAAATAGTATTACAGAAACAACTATCAAGGAGAGTAGCACAGAAATTTCAACAATGGATAGGATATTACAAATGCTATAAATACAAGAAGAGAACAGTAGAAAACAGACAGAAGAAATTAAAACAATAAATGATAATAGACAAACATAAGCAGAACGAATAGAACAGCGTATAGACGAAAACAGTAAACGACAAGATATAAGTTTTAAACAAATGAAACAAAGACTAGAACAGCATAAAGAGGAGGTACAAATATATTTATAACAGGTGAAATATGAAGTAGGGCAGAAAACAAAGGAAATTAGCCAAAATTTAGAAAAACATACCAATATACTACAGAATTCGGAGAAACATGTAGGAGATAGAGACGAGGAAATAAAGGATAGATTGGAAAAAATAGATAAGAAACTATTGGAAGTAAAAACACAACATAATACTGGAGAAAGAAGACAAGTGATTATACACAGTGGAGCAGAAAATAAGGTCCAATTTGGCGGGAATATAAAGAAATAGCACCCAGTTCCGTTTATTAGAATGCTTAAAAATAAAACAAGGATATGAAGATTTTGAAGAGGCTAAGGATATGAGAAGGATAAATATAAGTATAATTTTTATAAACATCCCTAAAGAAAGAAGTAGAAATTTAATTGTGATTAAGTATTTTTTGGGTAGTTTTTAAATATACTTTTTGGTTATAATATATACTATCATAATTACATTGGTGTGCCTCGGTAGGAGAATGTATTTCCTGACGCTTATTCCAATAGGTCTTCATCTTTCCGTCTTACCTCGCTGATTTTATATTTTCAGTTTTTTTTTTCCAGTTTTTCAAGTCTGGATTGATTTGACAGCGAGCATCAGTTATATGTCGCTATATAAAACGTTGTTTTATTTGGGTAGCGGTTTAGACTCCGCAGATTCTTAGCACCCTCTGCCCTCCTGGCTTGATCCCAAAAGCTACCCATTTTAGGACAATTTGGGACTACAGAGAATGACGGCAATGATTTGAATATCTCGTTTATGTTAAGGGTTGTGAGGCGTACCTTATCACGCTGCCTCAGTGCGGGTTGGGATCATGGTAATTGTTTTTCCTTTTTTGTTGTTCCAGAATTTCTTGTTTTTAGAGGAGCATTTCTGTACTTATGTACTTATTCTGTTACTTATTTTTCATTAATTTCGGACTTTAAAAACTTAATTATTATATTATATTTTTTGGTGATTTTTTTTTCTTTTTTTGATTTGCTTTAAACAAGCATACCTTTCTCAGGATATGCTTATTTATAAACAGATCCAATAAATGCGACAGATCCAATAATGCGATATATTATTGTTGTAACGCTTATTAACCGATATTTAAATTTCCAGGTCTAAACCTAAAGCAATCAAATGAAATTTGCAAACCTTATGAGATTGGACAGCTTGACAAATGTCCGATGATCTGGTACGATTTCAGAGATTCAGGATACGCTACTGCATATGCCGAAGACTGGGCCGAGATCTCCACATATAATTACTTAAAGAAAGGATTTACAAATCCTCCTACAGATTATTACTTTAAGCCATACATGGAAGCTGCCAAAGGGTTAGGAACTATGTATATTGACACTATGCCGTTTTGTGCTGGACCAGAAACCCAAGGTAAGTAAAAATGCATACAGGTCTTATTAAATTGTTGTTTATTTCAATATGATTTATTTAAATGGGTATATTTAAAATTAATATATCTGTTGCTTCTTAAATTCTAATTATAACAGAGTTTTATAAAGAACTCTTAAACTTTCATCGAAATCTTCTTTTTGAAATTTCATCTCTGTAGTAGGTTATTCTTCTTCTTTTTAGTTTAGGTCATACACTTTAATCTCTGGCATTTATTCATAAGACCTTTATACCAAACCCTATTTATTTTTCATTAAACTTCAATAAGTCCTGTGGTCTCAACGAGTTTCCTCATTAAAAATTTAAGGATCCCTTCTGGTTCAATCTTCAGTTGAGCAGTTAATTCCTGCCTCATATTACTTAGCACATTACAATGGTATAATATGTGTATGGCAGTCTCCTTTTCCATTTCTCATTTTCTGCACCATGGTTCATTCACTTTACCTAGTTTGTAAAGGTGTTTTCTTAAACAACATTGTCCAGTGACCATTTCGGTGACCGTTTTAACCTCTCGTTTATGTGACAATATGTGTGCGTTTTTTACTACCAGAATAGTTGTTAATTCCCTTTGCTTTGAGATTTCCAGTCAGGATTTCAACAATGCAGGTAACGCAAGCAAAAACTTTAGCCTGGAACACAGTGTTATATATACCTAAGCTGTAATATTTGTTATAATTACAAGTTTTTCCAAAGACTTCTGATATAATACAATGGGCAGTTTTAGATCCATCGGTGAACCATATTAAGACCCCATTAATGTTCTCTAGATGGCATAATTGTGTTAATCTTCTCAATGAATATTAGTTCTGGTGTTATCATAAATCTGAGTTCGTCTGAAAGATTCCTCAAATATAGGCCCAGTGGTATTTGTGTAATTTTTCAGTTCAAAATTCGGACTCTATGTATTGTTTGCCTAAGTTTCATAAAGGCTACCACCAAAATCTATAATTCCAGTTGGGGAAGACCTGATCTAGCCCCTAAAGATGCTGTTCCTATTCTATTCAAGGCTCCTGTTATATCTAGAAGCGCTTGTCTTTGTACGTTGGTGAGAGAGGTCATACAAGATAGCAAACTTTCTACCAAAATACTAAACCATTTTATGTAACTGTCGGTCATGTCCATAGGTATATAATACAAGATACATTGATCGTTGTAATGCCAGCCCGTTCTCCCAGTGCAATAGAGAAAACTAACGTAAAGCAGCCCCTGCATCTTCTTCTTATTTACCTGGTTTATCGACTACGTGACAAATGACAAGGTCACGTGGTCGATGTGGTCAGTTTTCTCTATCGCACTAGGGAACGCGACTGTATTGCAGTAGTCAATATATCTTGTATTATATGTCTCTAGTGGTATCACTAATATATATATATATATATATATATATATATATATACATATATATATATATATATATATATATATATATATATATATATAATCAATAGATTACCTTTGGTTTCAGCCCCTCTGCTGTTCCAGAAGCGTCGCGTAGTCCTTTTGGTGACGTTGTTAGTAATGGTGGTCCAATTTTGTTTGGAATCCACGATTACTTACAGTAAGCTAAGTACAGAAGGCCAGTAAGCTTCTTCTTATTAATAAAGGTTGCTTGAGACAGGTTCTCTTGACACCAATTCTCTATATAATGAAGAGCATATCGTATCTGCTTGAAACTCTGAACCCAGATTCCTTAAAATGAATGAATCAGGTTATCAATTACTATATTCCGTAATCTTCTTCTTCTTTTTGTGTAGACATGACCATCTGTTTTTCATTGTGCCTCCACAAAGTTGTCGTTCCACCGTTTTCGCGTTCTTTCCACTGGTTGTCTTCCTATTGGGGAATTGTCTCTCGCCGTCCTTACAATCCTATTTGTTTGCATCTCTGTCGTATATCTGTACTTCTAGCTCTGTCCCATAGTGTCTTACTATCGATTTTGCTAAGGGATTTCATCTCTACTGTTTCTACCATTATTTTTGTTCTCTCTCAATCAGGTAGTGTTTCTGCCGTGTATGTCATTATTGGTCTGATGTCTGTTTTGTAAATTCTGCCTTTCATTTCTTTCCCGATATTTTTATTTCTCCATATTGTTTCATTCATGCGGCTCTATTCGCTCTATTCACTTGATCTTCCACTTTTGTTTCGAGCTTTCCCTAGCTAGACAGTGTGATGCCTAGATATTTAAGCTCTATCAGTTGTTCTATTACCTGATCCTCCAGCTCTAATTTACATCTTAGTGGATTTGCTGTTATAACCATATATTCCATAATGTTGGTGACAATACACTCCCTTGAGGGCACTACTTAGTTCCCCCCAGATCTTTAGTGGGTTAACAAGCATCATAACCTTAAGACCATAAATTACAGTCATGAAATGTATTATTGTTTAATTAATTAAAACATATTTACATTCTCAGGCAAAGTATGTCCCAGCATTGTAGTTTTCTTGTTTAGAAGGTGTTTAGAATTTTCAATTTCTTACCAATTGTTTTTTCTCATACTTTTACCTAACTATCAAATCTACTTTCAGGTTATTAAGGATTTTTCGTACTTTTTCCATTCAGACTATAATTTTTTCCAAGAATATGTTTATGTGAGTGATTATAGTGTCAAAATAACTCTAATTCCTGAAGTATTTACAAGTTTTAATTTGAAGGGTTAATTTAACATAGATTTTGATACCCTCAAAAATTTAGTTTTTATTGTTTATTAGAAGACCATATTCTTGTTAATATTATAGTATATTCTTCAACAGACTTTGTAGATCTTAGAAATTGAAGGCCACTGTAGTCGTAGGTATTGTCGGCATATCGTTAATTAATCGCTGTTTTATTCTCAGCATTATTCGTTAAAGAGGAGTCTTTTTTTGTACATATATACCTATCCCCTGTCTATTACTATTCGATTCCTTCTGGTGTATGTTCGTTAGTGCGTATCTTGAAATTTACAAGCAGGAAAAACGTTTTCCGTCTTTAATTTTAAATAAATATAAGGAAGCTAATATCTCTAGCAAACAGTATCTAGTAGCAAGAATACCTGATCTCAATCCGTCTGTGCTTCAGAGCCTCTGAAATTGTTATAAAAGCATAGTTCAATACAAAAGACATTTGGGCTCTATCGTAAAAAGAAAACCCCCAAAAACTGTGATTAATTTTTAAATCTTTTTTCATTACACAAATGATCTTCAACTTGCTCATAAGGGAACTTACGTACTAGATATTTCTGAGTAAACAGTTAGAAATCGATTCAAAGAAGCTAAGATCAAACCCAGAAGATACGTCGTTTAAGTTTTGCATATTAGTTGTCAATTTTGAGATTGGACACGTGTCAAGAGTGGTGTCCAATGTCCAAACATTGGATTGGCCTGGTCTCGTCTTGAATTCTATCGAACATATTTGGGATCTGTTGCTCAGACGTACTCCTCTTATTCATGTGTCTCATCGTTTAAGGACATTGATAATCATCACGGTCCATTGTATCCTGTCTACATCAGTTCTTAATAGTTTTATTCTTGTTTTTTCACTTCACTGTTTTAAATTTTTCAACTAGGATATGAGTCGTCTCCCCGGCCCTCTTTTTTCTTCCACATTCTCTTGTTTAACCAATTGCATCAACTTATATTTTTCATTTCTTAGTATGTAACCAAAGTATAAGTATATTAGTAAATAAGAATATTTCTACCAGTATATCAATGTGGTTCTCTATTAGTACTCTTAAGATTTCTGTAGATATTTCTTCCGGTCACATGACTTATCATTTTTTATACGTTTTAGTGCTTTTTTAATTTCCCCTTTGGTAATTGTAGATCTATTTCTATCTCTTGGTTCTATTGTCTCCATTCTTTCGTTGCCTTGAAATTATACAGATCACGACATTGTTTTATTGACCATACAACACAATGGCAATCGCTGTGACATGTTACACGTTTTCACCTTTATATTCATTTCACAGTAGGTACGAATTGTCGTAATTGTCACATTGACATTAAAAATTTCAAACGAAGTTCTGAAAGAATTAACAAATAATTAATAAAATGCCTATTACGTTGTATACTGTCCAAGAAAAAGTGTAACTTGTAACATGGTACTTTCAGGGTCATTCGATAGGCGAAGTAATTGATTTATATTGTTGCCTTCGAAAATAGACCCTCACCAAGTGTTACAACAGTTACAAATACCATTAAACTTTTTCAAACTTCGGGATGTGTAAACAGTTGTAAAAAGTGTCATGAAGGTAATGAACCACGTGTTAGACCTGTCGATGAGGAGCGTCAAAACAGGGAAATTGATATTTGTGCTTTTGGGGAAGCTAGTGAACCCTGCAATAGTGTACAAATTGCTAGGAAGGTTACCGCGAATGCTCGAACTGTCCAGCGAATTCTCAAAAGGAATGGGTATCACTGTTTTAAGATACAACTAACACAAGAACTGTTTCCGGAAGATAACTTTAAGCAGATGGAGCTTTATGAATTTATGTTAGGTAAACAGAATGAAAATGTACACTTTTTAAAAAATATTTTATTTTTGACGAATATTTATTTTCATTGCATAAAAAACACAATCCATCCGTTGCAAGATATTATTCTCGGAAAAATAAGCACCTCAGTGTTGCAGTGCGAACGCAGCATCCGCAAAGGTTAAATGTTTGGACTGGGATGTTGGGCGACCATATTGTCGGTCCATTTTTTATCGATGGAGACCCAAACGGGCCCAAATATTTACAGCTTTTACAGAATGAGATCATTCCGGCAGTTCGACGCCTTCCCGTTAATTTTCAGGAGATTTATTTCCAACAGGATGGGTATTCGGCTCACAACTCTAGAGCAACTATTGACTTCCTCAATCAAAAGTTTCCTGATCGACTGATAAGTACACGTGGTACAATTAAATGGCCCGCTAGATCCTGTGACTTAGCGCCTAACGATTTCTTTTTTTGAGGTTTTCTTAAAGAAAACATTTATAGGCATCAGTTTGAAAAGGCCCCAAACCTAGTCGAATTAAGAGCAAAAATACTTTATTTCTCTGCAAGCATTACACCAGCCCTACTCCAAAATATGAGAAGAAATCTGTATGATAGATTTGGTTACTGTTGAGCACAAGGAGGTGGAATATTTGAGCCCTTAATTTATTAATCTGCTTTCCTAATTTTTATTTTTTATTAGGTACATATTACGAAGTTTGTGGGTTCTTAATTAGGTAGTATTTTTTATGTTTATGTTTGGAAGAATTTTATTGTTTTTTTTTTTATTTAAAAGTACAAACAATGTTTATTCTGATTTTTTTTTTCTTTCTTGTCTTATTGTTATAAAGCGTATGACAATAAAGCATATTACTTATTTACTTACTTATTTATTTGTATTGCTACTAAAGCTAAAAAATAACCAAAAAATTTGTTTTAGAGCATTATAATAAATTTGTTTTTGTCCATTATGTTTCCAATGCCTGTTTTTTTGCATATTCCAGCTGTCTTTTTTTTTATATTAAAGCTGTTGTTTTCTAATCTTTCTATTTTTGCACATTTTTCTGATATATAATTCTTGTATAATATAATTCCTTCGCTTGTTTGATTTTTTGTTTGATTATTTTATTTACGTTTTTGTATTAATGTTCGTTTTTATTTTTGTATTTCACCCTTTCCGATATCAATGACTTTATTTCTTGTATTATTCCTTGTTTTATTTTAGGGGATGTATCGCCCTCCAGTTGTATGATGTTCCTCAAGATCTTGGGATTCTTCCTTAATAGGAATCATCATCATTCTGGCTGCACAACCCTGCGTGGGTCCTAGCCTCCTCAAGAATTTCTCTCCAGTCGTCCCTATCCATCGCCTTTCTCCACCAAGCACGTATTCCCATATTTCTAATGTCTTTATCGATGTTTTTGGATCGGTGTTCTGGATCTTCCTCTTCTTCTCTGACCAATGAGTCTATCAAGAAAAGTTTTTCTAGCTGGGTCATTTTGTTTCATTCGTATTACATGCCCTATCCAGCTCAGACGTCCTATCTTAATATTTCACGATATTTGGTGAAATATTAATATCTGGTATAATATAAAGTTCAAAGTTGTATCGTCTTTTCCATACTCCATTGTCATTTACTGCTCCATAGATTGGCCTTAGTACTTTTCTTTCGATGCATCCTAACATGTAATTACTTTTTATTAGAGTCAGGGCTCTAAACCATATATTAAGACTGGGGGTATTATTGTTTTGTAGAGTTTTATTTTTGTATTTCTCGATATAATTGTGGATTTAAGGAGGAGATTGAGTCCAAAATAGCATCTGTTGGCCGTGCAAATCCTGCGGTGGTATTATTTTCGGTGTTAAGGAGCGTTCCAAGATATACCAATTCGTTCACTGCTTCGCTGACGTCGTTTTCTATAACAAGTGGTCGTCGGATTTGTGGTTATGTGTTTATTTTCATATACTTCGTTTTGTTGGTGTTTATTATTAAATCCATTTTTGTAGCCGATTCTTTTAATGCTACATAAGCATTATTGGGATTACAAACACATAATAACTCAATAGTGACATTAGTAGTTGTTCACCATTTCAGTGGTCTCTTGATTACATCATTTGAAATTTTTATGTCATACTAAAATGACTAAATGATGATTTATTTAAACAATTGACCTCAACCGTTTTTTTATGTGATAAAAATACAAAAGTCAACACTTACTCTAGCATATATTAATATATTTTATATTTTGTAGGAGAAAGAATCCTGGACATTGCCAGAGACTTTAGTACAACCTTCAAAGATCAACCCAATTTCGGTATCTTCTGGATGAATACCTTTAGTCACAACTACCTTAACACGCCCAGTCGCATGGACCAAACGTTTAAGAAATTTATGGAGGATTTGAAAACCGAGGGAATTTTAGATCGCAGCATGGTAGTATTGTTGGCTGACCATGGTATGCGATTTGGTAGAATTCGACAAACTATCCAGGGATGGTACGAAGAACGACTTCCCATGAACTTTATATCCCTTCCACCATGGTTTAAAGAAGAGTACCCCAGGAAGTATCAAAATTTTAAAGATAATTCCAAGAAACTCACTAGTACATATGATTTTTACCTTACACTGCAAGATATCTTAGCAATGTCTGTAGATAATTATACAATGACAGGAAGTAAAGCTTGTGCAACTTGTGCATCGTTTTTCGCAGAAATTCCAGAGAAAAGAAGTTGTGCTAAGGCAGGAGTTCCTGAGAAATGGTGCACGTGCATAGGAAAATTCGAAAGTAACCATACGGATTTAACTCCAGAGATTCAGAAAGCGGCTGCTACGTTTATTATGGATTCTGGTGTCTTACGCCCATCTAATACCAGTATTAATAAAATTGAGTCTGCAAGTATTACATATTTTAATAAGAAAATGTATTTAAAGTTTATTTTTGAAGCTAACAATTATTATCTATATCTAGTAGTATTAAGAGCAACGTCTAATCCCATTAAATTTGTAAGGGTTGTAAATATAGTCCAATTGTGGAAAAAGAATCCTCTTAGTTTTAAATAAAAATATTTTTGTATATTTGTGTTATTATATTATATCCTTACCTCTACCAATTCCAGTTAAATGATTTCAAAAAATACTTCAAAACATTAGAACTTTAGAATAATAACAAAACACCACAGCGCCACAACTTTAGACCACAACACGCAACAATAAAATAAATTCTTCGAGTAAGAAAAATTAGATGTCATCATCATCATACAGCATGCATTATTCGAAGGTATATTTTTAGAGATAGCCAAGGTTTGATAGAGGTCCAGTTCAGTTTGATAAAGGTACAATCCTATCTACAAAATTGACACTTCTTTATGGCTCAGTACGCAAGACGATACATTAACGACATACAATGCTACCATAATACGATACGCTGATAATACCATCATTTGAATCTTTAACACCAACCACTATATTGCTTTGCGACCACTTCAGGGAATCCCATACCTCATCGAACAACGGTTGAAACTATTTTTTTTTAATTAGGATTTAAATAAAAATAAGCATATACATGGTCCGTTGACAAACTGCAGAGATACCTTTAAACAGTAACTCCCAAAAATCAACAATTAACTCAACAAGAAGCTGCTGAATACTTGGGTATGCATTTAAGTAGGAGACTTACATGGAAAAAACATATCTTTGGCAAAAAAGCAACTGAGATTTATACTAAGCAGAAGTTACTGACTCTAATGATCTAAATAATAGATTTTAAAGTGCACTGAACATATATTTCTCAATCAAATCAATAATTGTTGCTAAAAAAATACAACAAGAAAATCGAGACAACACATTCAGGAATCTGAAGGAGTATGTCTTTAAAAAGTTTAATATAATTAAAACACTCTCACATTATCATTGGGGTGCGGAAAAACTACGTTAAAAAAAGTTTACATCACCAATTCGTTTTAAACTCGACTACAGATGGTTTATCTACATATCTGTAACTAAATCAACCCTAAGTTCACTAAATACAGTAAACAACTAGGCATCCACCTATAACTTGGAGCATTCGGTTCTAGTCGGAAGAAAGTCTTTACTGTCAAGGTAATGAGCCTCCTCTAGGTCTTAGACGAGAATACGTTCTTCTGTTCTATGCTGCTGCAATTTCTTCCAAGCTCTCCAATCCAGTGTATCCTTTAATTACATCATCACACCAACCGCATAACAACCCTTCATGTAACTTAATTATACATCCTTTTCCTAGTCTTCTACAGCCGTTATTAAAACATATAAACTTGTCTGAAACCAGAACTCTACCGATTTCCAATAATCCTTATTTAACCAATATACTTCTACATCATGATATTTCCCTCACCGTGCTTTTAAATATGCTCAACAAGATCCGAACACACACAGCCATATACACTGATTCACTTTCTTCTATATACTCCTTTAATACTATATCCACCAACCATCCCCTCGTCCAAAATATTTATGACATATATCAGCTTGTTTTAGCCCACAATACAACAGCCTAATATGGGTACCATCTCATTTCACGACTAGGAGTAACGAAAATGCCGATTGCCTTGCCAAAAAGCTGCATTATCGACTGAACACCGTTATTAATATACAATTTGCAACAATCAAAAAGATAAACTACTGAAGAAGCTTAATCTATCCTACTGGAAAATTCACTGGAATAAAGTTACTACAACCTTTGCGAAAGTGCTGAAGACCTAATGAAAACACACTTCCTCGGTTCTAGCGACTCAACAGCACCAAACTGGACGGAAAAAGCAATCTTACCCTCAATAAACGACTGGCATCTCGCCGGAACAATGATTAATGAGGAAAAGGTAAAATGGACCATATTGTGCTTCACCTCTTTCAAAGTACCAGAGCCCAGAGTTGGGTCGGATACTGAAAAAAAGTATCCGGATACCGGATACGGATACTCAAAATGTATCCGGATACTTTTTAAAAAAGTACGAATACTTTCATTTAAAAATGTATTCGGATACAAGTATCCGGATATTTTTTTCGGATACTTCCTAGGATACTTTGACGAATACTTTTTTTAAGAAGGACATAAATTATTAGTATTAGAACTATGTGATGTGCATGTAGGTACAGTAAAATAAAATTATAAATATTAAGATGTACTTTATTATAATCCGAAAAATAATTTCTTCTAATTATACAGGGTACAAAAAGGGGTTCTTGAAAAGAGAGATATAGATAATATAAAAAATAAATGTAAGTAATTAATTAAACAACATACTAGGAAGATTTATAACTGATTAGGTAAAAACAAAGCTCCATTCATTATCATCAGTGGTGCTACAGCTCTAGTTGAGCCTTGACCTTCCCCAGTCTATTTCGCCAGTCGTTTCTGTTCATCGCCAACCGTTGCCAATTTGCCGCGCCGATTTTCCTTGCGTCCTCGTCCACACCGTCCCTCCATCTCAGTCGTGGTCTGCCTCTACTCCTATTTTCCACTGGGACAGATAATAGAGTTCGTCTGGGTGGGTAATTTTCATTTGCTCTTGACACATGTCCAGCCCATCTAAGCCTACCTATTTTTATGAAGGATATTACATCTCTACCATTTACTATTTTTTTATGCTTCTCGTACAATTCGAAATTATATCGCCTTCTCCAAATACCATTCTCACAGAATGCGCCCATTATTCTTCTTAGTATCTTCCTTTCGAAGACGAGCAGAAGATTTGCGTCTGTTTTGGAGATGGTCCATGTTTCTGACCCATATGTCAGCACTGGTAGGATGAGTGTTCTATATATTATTAGTTTGGTTTTCTGGCTTAAATTTCTGTTTTTTAGCTGCTTGCTTAGTCCAAAATAACATTTGTTTGCTAGCAGTACCCTCCGTTTTACTTCTTCAGATGTGTCATTATCGTTTGTTATGAGAGAACCCAAATATGTAAACTTATTTACTACCTCAAAATTATATTGGTCTATACTGAAGTTTTCTTCGGCGTTTCTAGCTCTATCTCTGTTATTTGGAATAGATGCTAACATTTTGGTTTTTTCCTCGTTTATTTTAAGGCCCATATTTTGTGCGGCTGTCAAGAAGGTGGAAGTCATCTCTTTAAGTCCTCGTGTAGTACGTGCGATCAAATCCAGATCGCCAGCGTAAGCCATAATCTGCGTTGATTTATTAAAGATTGTTCCCCTATTGTGTAACTCGGCATCTCTTATAGTCTTTTCTAACGCTATATTAAAGAGAAGGCACACCAGCGCGTCTCCCTGCCTTAACCCTGCATATTATGTTTCAAACGCTTGTGACATATCGCCTTGTATTTGCACTCTGCAGATCACTTTACTCATAGTTGTTTTTACGAGCCTTATTAATTTATGGGGAATGTTAAGTTCATTCATGGCTTCGTATAATTTACCTCTTAGGACGCTATCATACGCTGACTTAAAGTCCACAAAGAGATGGAACGTGTCAATATTAAATTCATTGGTTTTTTCTAAGATTTGACGTAGCACAAAAATCTGGTCAATTGTTGACCTACCTGGCCTAAAACCGCTTTGATACTCACCAAGGATTTCTTCCACGTACGTACTTAAACGGCTGTACAGGGTGTTGGAGAATATTTTGTACATTGTATTCAGAAGAGTTATACCCCTATAATTTTTACATTCCAACAAATCTCCCTTTTTGTGCAGTGGACATATGATTCCAGTGCACCATTCCTCTGGCATTTGTTCTTCTCCCCAGACTTTGACTATTATGTTGTGAATTTGGTGCATAATGCTGTTACCTCCATGTTTGATGAGCTCTGCGGGGATACAGCGTCTTTCACTTCAAATATTGAAGGAGGTTCTACGTGAGTGTTATTTCTTGGTTTTTAGGGTGACGCATCATTTTCCACTTCGGTACCAAGTAGTTCTTTGAAGTGCTCAACCCATCTGCTTTGTACTGCGTCAGCGGTACTGACTATATGTCCATTTTTGTCTCTACATATCGTCAGCCGTGGTTTAAATTCTTTTCTTGTCTTATTTAGGATATTATAGAACTTTCTAGTTTCATTTTGCCCCTTCAATGATTGAAGCTCTTGCATAATCTGGTTTTCGAAGGTCAGCTTTTTCCTTCGATGTATGCGTTTTTCCTCCTTCCTAAGATCTTTGTACATTTGCTCCTTATCCCGTGTTCTTCTTTGTTGCATAAGTTTATATGCATAATTTTTTCTTTTAGTGATATCTTCACATTCATCGTCGAACCAACTGTTGCGTGGAGTGGATTCTTCTGGTCCTAGGACGTTGTTTGCCGCTTCCTTAATTGTTCTTCTACATATATCCCATTGCTCGCTACCTGTTAAATTCTCATCTGTTGTGCTTTCATGTTCAAGGTAATTTTGATACCTTTCTAGTGCACGGGGCTCTTTCAAGAGTTTTAAATTGTAGCGAGTACTTTTCTTGCCCTTTTCTTTTTTTGCATTTGAGATTCTTGCTCTTATTTTTGCGCCTACTAAGAAGTGGTCTGAATCTATATTAGCTCCACGATAAGTACGTACATCCATTAGATTAGAGAAGTGCCTGGTTTCTATTAGGATGTGATCTATTTGATTTTTGGTTGTACCATCAGGCGACGTCCATGTTACTTTATGGATATTCTTATGGGGGAAGTAGGTACTTCCAACGACCATGCCCCTGGATGCTGCAAATCCTATTATTCTATTTCCATTGTCGTTGGTGACGTCATAAGCACTGCATTTTCCGATGTATGGACTATATATATTTTCTTTCCCTATTTTCCCTATTAAGCTCCATTAGCTATATAATAATATATTATAACGGTGACGAGTACGAAAAATGGGATTTAACATATTAGACACATCTGGATTGAAGGAATGGCAGTGTTGTGCCTACGTTAGGTGCATTATCGGCGGGCGATAAATATTTAAAAGTATCCGAATATCAAAAAAAGTATCCGGATGCCGGATACTTTAAAATTTGATCACGGATACGGATACCGAATACAAAATTTAAAAAGTATCCGGATACAGCTTTCGGATACATAAAAAGTATCCGAATATTGTATCCGGATACTACCCAGCTCTGCCAGAGCCTGACGGCATATATCCAGCCGTACTACGGTGGGGACTGGACTTGTGGAAATATTCAGAGCTTCTTTTTCGCTGAGATATATTCCTAGGAAGTGGAGAGAGGTACGTGTGGTCTTCATACCAAAACCAGGTAGGATGGACTACACCCTACCAAAGGCTTTCCGACCAATGAGCATAACATCCTTTCTGTTGAAAACTATGGAAAGGCTAGGCGAGATGTACATAAGGGATGAAGTTCTGGGTCCATAACCCACTTCACCCAAATCAGCATGCATATACTCCGAGAAGATATACCGATTCTGGACTGCATCGTGTAGTGGGAAGAATTGAAAGATCGCTGGACAATAAAGAATCCACCCTAGGTATAGTCATAGACAATGGTTTGATAAAACCGCTCAACTTCAGGAATGTTCCCCTGGCCGTAAGTGAATGAATATTCAGTACGCTCTATAATAGAGTAATAAGCATAAATATAGAAGACGTTTCTGTTAGTGGCATGGTTTCAAGGTGTCCACAGGGAGGGCTCTATCACCACTCCTCTGGAACATAGTTCTAGACACCCTAGTCGACCAACTCAGCAGCAACGGGTTCTACACATGGACAAAAAGCCCTAGTATGGGCAAAAATGCCAGCGTAGTTCAGATAGAACTGGCTGGAATCTCCATAGCCGCAAAAGAGGTAACCCAAAAAGGTATAGCAGGGAAAACTATAATCTACACAGATAGCAGACAAGCGCTACTAACCTTGAATAGACCACGTATCACAACAGGGTTAGTAACGGAGTGTCGCGAGTCACTAGCTCAAGCTTCGGATGGTAATACCATCATCCTGAGGTGGGTTAAAGGACACGATAGGAATAAAGGCAACCGCATTGCTGACCAATTGGCTAGGAAGGCGACAGACCTAAGACTCTTAGGACCTGGGGATCTTTTTGGTTGGTCAACTACAACAATCGCGAAAATTGTCAAATGTCACTCCCATACGCAAACCGTAAAAAGAAAGGAAGAAGGGCAAGGATGTAGACTTGCCTGGGTAACACTAAGTAACCTTGAAAAGTCAGCATCAAAGGGAGATGTCTCCTGATGACTTCTCCACCTTTCTAGAAATGGCAGGATGGACAATGACCTAAGGACGACAGCTCCCTGGGAGGATGCACAATGGGTCAATTGTGGCCTAACTGCTGTGGAACTTAACTCGCCCTCCCTACTTTACAGATACAGAGTTACTAAAGTGCTGCATGAAATTAAACATTTAGTGACCTAGTACATGTCCTAGTTTATCTCGGAAAACTATGGCAACCATACGAAGATTGCGTATAGGACATACCCGTCTAACATGGCTCTCTTCATCTGATGACATTATATTCACAACCTAGATGTCAGCACTGTAGACTGTAATACGATTCTTCGAATCAGATTTACTTATCCAATGTCCTTTTCATACCAAAATACCCCAAAACTCTGGAGTTTCAGGTTACATTAAAAACAAAATATAAAATTTGTTAAAAAGCTACTTGCATATTTTAACCTCGAAACAACCCAATGGGCTTCTTAGGATTTTTAAAAAGACTGTATGACTTGTACACCCTTCTGAAATATAGGACAAACTGGCAACAGGTGTATGTTATCAAAAACTTGAAAGTGTGTAAATTTTTATTAAAATCAGCTAAGTACTTTCAAATTGTCACTTGCCATCTTCAGAGGTTCGTCTTATAGGAGATTATAAATACCTCATGGAAGAGTTATTGTCAACACAAAACACAATAAAAAAAACATTAAAACCCGCCTGTTATAGATGTGAAACCACTTTAAAAGTTGTACATTTCACATCACATTTAAAAAGTGCTTGGTGTAATGAGGCAGCCATTCGTATTTCTATATTTCTTAGGATTTAACTTAAAAAATAGAAGAAGGTTCTTTAAAGAACACATAAAATTTACCTGTCTGATATCTGGTCAACATCCATGTATTAGTATTCAAGTAAAAATATTCAATATTTGCTACAAAACAGATACAAATGAATAGTTATGAAGAAGAATTACAATAACACACGCACTCGTTCGCCCCATATAGTACTATTTTTAGGTGTACTACAAACGCAATTCGTCTTCTTGGTGTGTCCATCCGTGACGAATCTTAACGATCATCATGGCAATCATTATCGTCTAATAATAATGCTGCGATGCACTCTTTCTATTGTTGTTTGGTTGACGTAGAGGATTTGTTAATAATACCAAAAATCATTTGGTTTTATAATGTATATTTTATTTAATTATAAGACACAGTGATTTTATAATACATAAAACTATATTATTAACTTGTATATTAAACAATTTTATATGAAAAAAGGGTTGGTATCAAAAATTTGATAACTAGTAATGAAGTAAATAGTAACTAGTATATGTTAATATAAAAAAGTAATAAAGCAATTGATAAAAAATAGTAGACATAAAAAAACTCTCATAATAAAACAGGTAGCACCAAACTGTATTAAATACAAGTAAAATATATAAAAATCTAAATGCGAATCTTACGATCACTAACATAAACTCTGTCAATTAGTAACACTCTATTTTAATTGTGCATTGACTGAAACAACTACAACCTTTTTTTCAAGACCAGTTGGAACAAAATCAATAGATTTTTAGTCAAGTCAGTTGCAATATCTACGTGTTATTTAAAAAACACGTTGTGAAGATTAAAACAGATTAATATTATTTCATGTTGTATTAAATGTTAAAATTATTAACTATTAAAACAGAAATCAATGCGTGTTCGAAAGTACTTCAAAATGTGCGCATATGTATGTAACAAGTAGGTCAACTACACAGCAAACAAAAATTATTTTGTAAAGCAGATAGTGGGCAATTAGAAATAGTAGTTAGTGTCCTACACAAGAACATTGCTATTATTAGAACACCGAAGGGTGGTTTAGCCTGTTTACAAAACATAATTTGAATACAATCTTATTATAAATTCAGATTTTGTTTTGGCTTGTTAAATTTTATTTGATGAGGAAATACGTAAACGATTGGGATTTCAGAAAACAATACATTTTAATTTGTAACTTGAACCAACCATCGAACTAAAGCTTTTACCGACTGTCCGATATTCTTAATTTGCGATATAAACGTTTTCTAATCTTTCAAGTTATTTTTTGATAGTTTTATCATCCCTTTACCTTCAAGATCCCGTGAACTGACCCAATTACAAATGAAGAGGTCCTCAACAGAATGAAGAAGAACTTACCTTTACCATCAACTCTCGAAAGCTACAGTACTTCGACACATTATGCGAAATTAATCCAGATATGCGCTCCTACAAGCCATCCTGCAGGGAAGAATATTTAGAAGGCGAGGTCAAGCAAGAAAAACATCCTGGTTAAAGAATTTCATACAACATCTGTGTAGCTTTTCCGCGTTGCTGCAGACAAGGTAAAGGTTACCATGATGATCGCCAATATTCATCACGGATATGCACACCAAGAATTTCTAAAATAAAGTATAATATTTTGCGGGTATACATGTGAATATCACACGGTACCATGTGGTAATGCCAGTCAGAGATGGGTGATAATTAAGAAGGTATTGTTTTTATCACATACGTGAGTTTATATTAGACTATGATAAAGGTATATAACGAATATATAGATATGATCCCATGAAGACTTAAGTGAAGAGGCCTTCCTTTGACCACTGCAACGGAAGTCAGTCCGACTTCGCAAGGGAAACAAAGTCAGTGGAGAAGAAGAGGACGAGCTGTTATACATAACATTATGTATAACAGCTCTTTAGACCCGGAAGCCCATGGGTTCTATTTTTATTTCATTCATCTATGTTTTTCGTCTTTTCCTCCCAGTCCGGTATTCTTAGTTTTCTTACATCGGTTTAAACCTCTTCTAACCACTTCTTTTTTGGTCTTCCTCGTCTGTGCTTTCGTTTTGCAATATTTGTTTGATCGTAAAAATCTGATCAATTGTAAACCTTCTTCTAAATCCTCCCTGATATTTACCTGTTATTTTAGATTCATATTTTATTAGTCGGTTTCTTATTAATAAAGCCAATATTTTATATGCTACATCCAATAAAGCAATTCCTCTATAATTTTGGCATATTCTTTTTTATTCAGTACCTTTGATCAAGGTATGAAAAATTGGATACCTCGGCCATATTCTAAGAGGAAAAAATACGCAATCCCTCAACTAATCATCCAGGGAAAGATTGAAGGCAAGAGAGGAGTAGGTCGCAAACAAATGTCGTGGCTACGGAACATAAAGAACTGGACAGGCATAAATAACACTGGCGATCTTTTGCATGTCGCAAAAAACAGAATTCGCCACCGCACTATAGGTGCACGACACTATAAGAAGAATAACTCTTTTTATCTCCTTTTTTGTGGATCGGACATATGGATGCATTTTTCTAACCTTGTGGTAATTTCTCATTTTTCCAAATTCGTTTTATTAAGTTGGTAATTCGTTTGAGCAATAGCTGTCTACCTTCCTTGAATATTTCTGCTGTCATACCGTTATCTTCTGGACTCTTGTTATTCTTCAGCTGCTTTATTATTTACTCTATCTCCTGATCTCATGGTTCGTTTATTTCGGCCTCATTATTGTTTTACTCCGGTCCTTTTTGTAATTACATTTCATTGGTATTTTCCTCTGGGTTCAGCAGTTCCTCAAAGTATTCTGCCCACCTCTCCGAGTTTTCTTAGTAACGTACCTATTAGCGTGGCTTCTTTACTTCTGCGGTAGCATGCGGATTATTAAATTAGCCGTTCATTACAAATTCTAAATGTTTAACCGATTTATTAAAATCTTTTTTAAATCTGTAAGGGCAATGTTTAATAAATGCTTACACCAGGGTACGATTCCAAAAGATGGGAACAATGTCATGATAGTTCTGTTTCACAAAAAAGATGACATTACTAAATTAGATAATTATAAACCCACCAGCCTCTTGACACATATGTACAAACTCTTTATAAAAATCTGATTCTGTCAAACCAAATAACAGTGAGGCTTAAGAGCAGGATGGCACAAATGACCAATTGCATACCATAAAGATATTAATTGAAAAATACATCGAGCACAACATACCACTGGTCCATGCATTTGTCGATTACGAGACGGCTTTTGATTCTGTAGAGTTTAAAACAGTATTGGAAGTACTAAAACAAAGCCGAAGAGATTACAGGTATACGCCACTAATCAGAAACCTTGATAAGATCGCTATATCAAATATACAACCACACAAAAACACAGAAACATTCAGCTTGGGTCGATAAGTAAGACAAGGAGACAATATTTCACTAAAATTGTTCACGGCAGCTCCACAGTCAATATTTAAGAACACTCAATGGCGATATGTGGGCATCAATATAGATGGAGAAAGATTAAATCATATGAGGTTTGCTGATGACATCTTATTAAAGTCTAAAAGTGCAGGATTAAAGATAAAACTAAAGCAGAAATATGACTATTGACAATAATGCCGTACAACAAACATACAATTACAAATATCTGGGATACGAGATCAAAATAAGCAGAGACAGTCAAACAAATGATATACAACAAAGAATAGGTCATTGGGGGATCATCATAGGGGGGTCAAGAATGGGAATTCTAAGCCAAGAAGTTCAAATCTTGCACAACAATAACCAGACCATATAGAAGTTTGCCAATTTTTTTACTTATAAAAAAGCACTACACCTAGCATACTTGACAGAATTGAAATAGGATTATTTGGGCAGCCTCAGGAATGTTTTAAAATTATAAACAATTTTTTGGCGTATAAACAAATAGAATAACTCGGTAACTATTAGCTTAAATTAAATTCAGAAAACGGCGTTGGAAAAGACTCGGCAAGACCCTTCTTTTAACAGAAAACAAAGCGGGAACCACGAGCAGTGGTTCCTGAGATACAACCGGTCAAAGTTGACCGGCATTTGTAAGTTATAAACAATAGGATCATAATATTTAAACCATTACCTTTGTCTTTGAGAGCCCTTTTTCGATAAAAATTTTCATATCTTCAAGATATTTATAACATGTTATAATAATAAAAACCATCGGTACTGCCCGTGAAAAATACCAAAAAAATTAACTTGGAGAAAATTGAATTTCAAAGTTCAAAATCGGTATATGTAAAAAAAATACATTTTCTCGGCTTCCAATGAAGCAATTTTACACCGATGTAACTCGAATAGAGACAGCTAAAAACGCATTACCAAATCCTAAAGCTTTAATTTTGTTATAAATAAATTAATTTATCAATACTCCAGTCGTCAGAGATAAAAATGCCACTAAACCTCTAAAAATTGTTGTAGGGAAAAGCCCGGGAGTACGAGTGAACTTTTTTGAAAAATTTTTTGGGGTCCTAAAATGGAAATTTCTAGCAAAATTCAGTTCGTAGTATGATTTTTAGAGGTCAAATCTCTGACGACTGTACTAATTATAAATAATGTACAAATAAGTTCTAAACATATCTTCAAAAAGGTTTAATCAGTCATACATAGTTAAGGTTAAAGTTCTAGCTGTTCGAAATATTAAATAACGACAATAACAGAGTTAATATAAACACTAGGTACACAAAGTAGTCGTTTCAGTGATGATTTTTTATTTTAATATTATTGGTAAGAACTAAAAAGGAAGGAAAGGCTTTGCATATGTTAAAAGATATGCAAAGGCTACTCCACAACAGAACGTTAACAAGTGCGACATGAATCTTCCACGAATGTCCAAGCCAGGAGTCAGCAACAGTTGCAAGTACTTAAGTTTGCCTGTTGTATATGGAGGATATTTAGCTGAGCTTAGCAGCTCTCCGATATAACCCAAATTCTTGTGCAGTACGCTCTTCTTGTGTACGAATGTCTCGTAGGTGTATTTGCCGTGGTAGTGTCCCATGCCGCTGTTGCCTACACCTCCAAAGGGTAGACTAAGAGGTACTATGTGCATGACTGTATCATTGACACATACACCACCTGATGACGTATTGTTTAGGATTTGATTAACATCCTTTTTGTTATTTGAGAATATATACAGTGCAAGAGGTTTTTCCCTTGAGTTTATAAATTGTATGGCATCGTAGGCACTTTCAACGTTAACGATTGGAAGAATGGGTCCAAAGATTTCTTCTTGCATAACAGGATCTGAGGATTTAACATTTGTTAAAATAGTAGGGGAGATGAACCTTTCACTGGGATCGTATTCTCCTCCAACGGCAACATTAGCATCTAAAACACAAATAAGAATTAAAAATAGTAACATACAATAGTACAACTACTTTAAAAGTACAAAAAACAAACGAAATTAATTGATTATGCAATGCGTGTTTAAAGCCTCGCATCACATTTAATATCAATAATATGCGTCGAAAGTACTTATACTTATTATTTTAGCCATTCCTTTTTTTTAGTATAAATATACCCAAATTTTCAAACCTTATCAATTTTTCGTCCGCCGCTGAAGAAAAAGTAACGTTTGTTTCACCACCTCTGTTCAATTACAATCAATTTCTTAATATCCCTACTTTATTTTTACTTTATTTCTAGCTTCTTCGCCGATCCTAATCTCATTGTTTCTACTTTATAGGGTCCTCAGATCGACTTTTGTTACAATCAAATTCCTTCTTAATTACTACCCCTACTTTGCACGATCACAATAAATTTCTTTGAATAACTGTTTATGGGTTACTTGTGTAAGTTTTATCTGATTATTTCGTTTCTTATTCTGTTATAATTTGTCGTTCCATTAATCTCCCTCGAGAACTTCATATCTCCAGTATTTCGTCTATTGTCATGTTTGGTTTGTCTCGTCCAGATTTCTCCTGCATAATATGTTAATACTGCTATTTAAAATGTCAATCGTTAAGGAAATATAGTGCTTATTCGTAGTTTTTCAGTTTACATTTTAAATTGTGTGATGTCTCATCGGCATTGTAAGACTTCTGTAAATTTATTTTGTTATGTGTGCGGAGAATTTACAACAAAATCCTCAACGGAAGAACGTATATACTCTCAATATGAAGGCATACTAATTATATTTTAGTAGATAAGAGCTGAAGCCCTCATATGTGCTGTAATAACTGTCAAAGAAGTCTAACCGATGACTTAAAGGAACTAACAAATCGATACAGAGAGAACCAAAAACCCACACAACAAACTTCTATTTTTGATTTTACCAACACATCAACTTTTTAATCGAAAAATAAACGTTCTACTGTTTATCCCAATTTGGACTTACTATTTAAACCGTTCAGTACGACGGTGCATCCACAAATCTCCAGATGAACCGTTTACCTTGCCCCAAGTACATCTAGATCTTCTGATTGATTTAATTTCACAAGGGGTGTTGAATGACCTTGTAAGAGATTTGGAACTGAGCAGAGATCAATCCGACCTCTTATTTAACCGACTAAGCATATGGCATCTTTTATAACCCTTCGTAAAAAAATATATTACAGAAAACGTACTTTGCAATTTGCATCCTTCTTTTTGCAAAGTGGGGATATGATTATGCACTTCAACCATCTCAGTGGACTAATGTCTCATCTAAGAAGATAACATGTGCCTTGGGAATAGCGTATATTCCCAAGGCTAATGTTTGTAGGTCCTCAGATTCTTAAGTTATTTAGAGATGCTGTTTCTAAAAATACTTTGGGATCGGTGGAGAAAAGAGCATGAAATACCTTTTTTATCAAATTGGCATGTGAGAATTTATAAGGAAATTACTGGATTGACAACTATAGAGTTAATAGAAGACTTGTTAGATGCATACAATTTGATGAAATTTAACATATCCCATAAAATTCATATTCTATATTCCCATTTGGACTTTTTCTTTACAAATTTAGGGGAGGTAAGTAATGAAAACGGTGAAAGGTTTTATATGGACATATTAAAAATAGAAAAATGGTACCAAAAAACAAAAACAGTGAATGTGCTTGCCAACTATTGCTGGAAACTACTTAGAGCTGTTCCGGAAGCTACTTATAGCAGCGGATAGCAGCAAAATACCAAAAAGTTTTTTTAAAGCATCTAAGTCTATATATTTTTTTGTAAATTTCGTAACCTTATATATAACCATTATTGTATAACCATTAGTTATATTGTGTTTTGATGTAGTAAGGATCACTTTCCCCTATTATTTCCCCCAAGTCCTCCTTAAGTCAACAACACCTTAACCCTGTCCGAGTGGTTTCAATAAAGTACCACAATTATTTTAATTTTATATCGTGACCTAGTAAGCGCTAGCCGGAACCTCACACCATCGTTCGGTGTTAAAATGTATCCCCTCTCCGTTCGGGATTAGAATCTAGCATAATCTTGGAAGCTTATCTAGCAAGCTATTCATGACTGTTTAGTTGTATATGAAAATCGTTACTGTTTGTTTCTTCGATTTATAATTAGGGGTTTTTCTCAAACTTTTTAAATGGTCGGTAAGTTTTGTACATTTTCTTTTGTAATAATGATTATAAAGTAGGTACAGTGATAAAAATTTAAAAAATACTTTATACATTTCGAAATATTTGATACTTTTCTTGTGGTTCAATACGGGACCACTAGGGACAACATTATCATTTATTATTATTTTCTTTGGTTTTAGAAAAGTGGCATTTTGACATCATCAACATATCTTCTGACGACAGATATACTTTATTAGATGATCTGCCATCTGACAGTGGATCACATACTTCAGATGCACCATCTGAGGAAGACCTTGACGACGACATAGAACTAAATTTTTTACAATATGAACAAAGTGATCAGTGATTGTAGGTGATGTTCAGTTGGAGAGCGATGACTCAGATCTGAAAGACCAGGCGCCGCTGCCTAATCGTCAAGTAACTTAACGAAAATGTCATTATATGATCCGTCTAAAATTCAAAATTTTACACAACACATTGGTCCAAATGTTTCCCATGATGTTGGTACACATGGTTTGAGAAAATAATTTTTGAAACCATTCGCTGCGCTACACAACAATATGGGATCGTTATATTCCAACAATATATGAAGAATTGAAACGTTTCTTTGGGGTTAATCTTATGATGGGGCTAACACGTAAATGTTCTTACAAAGACTATTAGTCTGCAAAATTTGAAATGAGAGATCCGTTCATCTAGTCTTCCATTTCTCGTGACCGATTCAATTGGTTACTGGCAAATTTGTACATAAATGAGAATTTCATTCAACCTATAAAAGATGAAGCAGGATTTGATAAACTGTATAAAATACGACCGTTGATAGACATTTGATCGGAAACATTTCTTAAGTGTTATTTGCCGTCCCAAAATCAAGCCGTTGACGAATCAATGATAAAATTCAAAAGACGAATAGGATTTCGTCAATACATGCCACAAAAGCCGATCAAACACGGATATAAAATTTGGATCAAGTCAGGATATGTGTCACGCTTTCAAATTTATACCGGAAAGTTTGACGATAAAGCTGAAACTAACCTTGGATCCCGTGTCTTGAAAGATCTTACCCGTTCTCTTGTAGAGCATCATAGAGTATATTTTGACAATTTTTTTAATGGCGTAGAACTACAGCAAGATTTTCTAAATGAAGGTATATATGCATGTGGAACTGTAAGAAAAGGGCGAAAAATGGAGCATAAGGACTTAAAACTTGAGAAATTCATTAAAAGAGGCGATACCGACTGGCGAATGAGTAAATAAGGGCTGTTGTATTTGCAATGGAAAGATACAAAACTTGTTCGATTTGTTAGCAACTCTCACAATCCTGACGATTTATGTACAGTGAAAAGAAAGATATATAATATAGCCAATTAATAATAATAAAGCCAAATAATCTCAACATCATACAGGTTTATGCACCAACTACAGACGCATTAGATGAAGTAGTGGAAAACTTTTATAGTGGAATCAAAGAACTACTTAAATTGACAAAGAAACATGATGTCAACCTAATTATGGGAGATTTTAATTCCAAAATAGGGAAGGGCAGCTTTGAAGACGTAGTTGGACCCTATGGTCTTGGAACAAGGAACGAAAGGGACGACCGACTTAT
The DNA here is from genome assembly GCF_040954645.1 of Diabrotica undecimpunctata. Lineage (NCBI taxonomy): Eukaryota > Metazoa > Arthropoda > Insecta > Coleoptera > Chrysomelidae > Diabrotica > Diabrotica undecimpunctata. Next base: position 38,540,239 of record NC_092805.1, on the reverse strand, counting down.
ACAATGTTGTCAAGAAGAAAACATGAGAGTTACCAACACATGGTTCTAACTCCAGCCCCGTCGCCTTTATACTTGGAAATCTCCAGCCGATAGAGCTCAACATAATAAGAAATCAAATAGACTTCATTATTATCAACGGTAGATTCAGCACAACTGTCAAAAGAGCTTGCACATACCCTGGAGCAGATGTCCCTTCTGACCACGTACTATTAGTGGCCGTCATAAAGATCGCTCTTTCATGCAAGAACAAGCCTGAAACTCAACAACAGATAGCACTGGACAAACTGAAAGACCCAATGATACAAGCAGAAAAAAGCAATGAAATAAAGGCACAAATTCAAATATTGACGACAAACATTGCCGAAGATCTAACACCAACATGGAATACGATTACAAGTGCTGTAACAGACATCATAAAGCTGTACAAACGAAATAACAAGAGGCAAAAATGGATGACAGAAGAAATACTATTACTAATGGAAGAACGACGAAGACACAAGAATAACCAAGATGGCAGCAATATGTATGAAAACATTAACAGGCAAATAAAAGCAAAAATAAGAATAGCAAAAAATGAATGGCTTAAGCAACAATGTATCGATCTAGAACATTTACAACGACAGTACGACGACCGTAATTTACATAAAAAGCTTAAGGAGACTGCTGGAATATACAGAAAACGAAGACCAACTACCATAGTTAATCAGGATAACCAGATAGTGCTGGGTGAAAAGGAGAAAATTGATATATGGGAAAATTATATCCAGGAGCTCTTCCATGACGAAAGACCCATGAGTGAAGTTTATACAGACGACCAGCTGACTGGCCCTTCAATCACCAAAGAGGAGATAGAAAAGGCAATATTAAATTCAAAAAACAATAAGGCACCTGGACCAGATGAAATCCCGTCAGAAATACTCAAATTACTGGATGAAAGGGGAATTTCAGCACTACACAAAATATTTAACTTAATTTATGAAACTGGCTGCTATCCTCAACAGTGGTTACGCTCTACCTTTATTCCCCTGCCCAAGAAAGTCAATGCAAAAAGATGTGAGGATCACAGACTCGTTAGCCTGATGAGTCACACTTTAAAGATATTCTTAAAAATACTACATCAAGATTAAACAAAAAATGTGAATGGGACATCAGTGACTCCCAGTTCGGGTTTAGGCAAGGTTTAGGAACACGAGAAGCAATAGTAGCAACACAGGTGCTGGTCCAAAATTGTTACGATCAGAAGAAGGATGTGTTCCTATGCTTTTTAGATTACCAAAAAGCGTTTGATCGTGTCCAACACCACAAGTTAATGCAGATCCTCAAGAAAGTTGATATAGACCAAAAAGACATAAGATGCATTGAAAACTTGTACTGGCATCAAACGGCACAGTTAAAAATAGACAATTCTATATCCAAACCCATACATATAAGAAGGGGCGTTCGACAGGGATGTGCGCTTTCCCCTCTTTTATTTAACATTTATTCGGAAGCCATATTTCAAGAGTCTTTGGAGGATACAAAGATGGGAATCAAAGTGAATGGAGTATTGATCAACAACATACGATATGCTGATGATGGTGTCTTAATTTGTGACAACATAGTCGATCTTCAACAACTTGTCACTATAATCGGAGAATACAGTAAGCGAATGGGATTAGAGATTAATACCAAAAAAACCAAATTTATGATCATCTCCATAAACTTGAATGCAATTGAAAACTCCACCATAACACTGAATACTAAGTCCATTGAAAGAGTGAGTAAATTTAAATACCTGGGATCGTGGCTTTTTGAAGACTGGTCATCGGACAGGGAAGTAAAATGTCGCATTGAGCAAGCTCGACAAGCTTTCGTAAAATTCAAGAAGGTATTGACTTGTTCAGAATTCGATCTTCAACTGAGACTAACGTTGTGCTTTCGGAAATCGTTCTCGATTTCCGAAGTGGAAATTGAAACGTCAATAAACGTATTTTAACCTTTAATTGTGGCTTATTCCCATTTAAATATAAATTAATTTAAAATGCCACAAGAAAATAGCTTCAGAACAATATTAAGAAACCGTTATGGGCCCAGCGTTATTCAAAATTTTCGGAGATTGGAAATTCTATACAAGAAACTGGCACATTGTCAAAATTCAATCAAATTTTTACGAAGATGTAGAGACAACAACCTAATACCAAAGGGCTTGAAGTTACGTCCAGCATATTCAAGCAGAAGGTTGAACAACATTCTACATAGAGCCAGCTTGTCCATGATCCACGAAAGGTTACAATATCATAGATCAAATTTATTTTTTGTTGAACAAGATATTGTAAGTATTGAAGATTTACTTTTCGATATGATATCAAATTCTGATTTTGATCAAATTGAGAACGATTTCCGAAGTGGAAATTGAAACGTCAATAAACGTATTTTAACCTTTAATTGTGGCTTATTCCCATTTAAATATAAATTAATTTAAAATGCCACAAGAAAATAGCTTCAGAACAACAATAAATTTATGTCTGGAATTAATCGGTCAGATCAAATGATATCATATTATTCCTGTCCGAGAAAAACTATTTTCTGGTACAAAAAAGGTATTTTTCATTTGTTGGATCTAACAGTTTGGAACTCCTATTTTTTGTACAAAAAAATTACAGAAAAAAAGATAAGATACATAGAATACAGAGAAGCTCTTATTAGATCGCTATTAGGTCTCGATATCAATTTCAAAGATGGTCGTTTCTGTGTCAATTTCAAGCCAATTCATGAACGTAGTGACAATTCAGAACCTCATTGTGCTACTGGTACAGTATCTCAACACTTCCAAGAACTAATACCAAGACCAGATAACCATCAGAGAAAGTTCTATTACCTACGTTGTAAACAGTGTTCCAGAGACAAGAAGAGAACAGAAACTCATTGGAGATGTAAGACATGCCAGGATACTCCACCTCTTTGTCTTGTACCATGCTTTGAAAGATAGCATATAGAAAAAAACTAATTTGTTTTGTTCAAAAATGACTTTCTGTAATGTCCTAAATACCTAATAAGACAATTTGACGTAAAATTACATTGAACGGTTGCAGCCGTTGTGTCCCATTAGATATAATATATTTGCCGGGTGGGACGGTGACGGCTCCTACCGTCATAGCTTTTTTTTTAGTAAGTCACTTAATTTTAAGCAGTTTAGTTATATCTAAAAATTTGAGTTTAAAATATTCCATAGTATAATAGATAATAAAGTGCGTTGGTTTGGTCGAAAAAACGTTAGCTGGTGTCCGTCAATGTGTTAAAATCTTTTTGTATCTACCACTTATCTCTTACCTTTCAATAACGCCACAATCCTTTTGAAATGCCTATCATTAATAATTCTTCCGAAGTCAGGAGAAGCTTTCACATTTTCTCCGTAGAATTCCGTTATCACTTTTTTAGCAATTTTAACAACTTTATCTTGAATGTCTTTGGAACAAAGGACGTAATCGGGAGCAATACAGGTCTGTCCAGAATTTGCGCATTTTCCCCATAATATTCGCTTGACCGCAACTTCCAGATCTGCTGATTTGTCCAAATAGACGGGACTTTTACCTACGGAAAATATACGTTATAGTATTTATTTCTTTATCCTTATATTAGTAAGATATTAAAAATATCAGGAAGTACATAATGGAATCATTCCTCTCATAAATAAAGTCTCCATTACAATAGCTTTATGTCATAAATCATTAAAACTATTGCATAATATTTTATTGTGTAACAGTTATAGAGATTTTTAAACATCAAAACTATTCTTAATTTTTATTACATATAGGCCAGGAGGTAGCTGTTCTAAAACACCCTCATTTGGGTAACTCGTATTTAAGCGCTTTGAATATTAAAGAAATGATAATTTCACTGTACAGACACTTCAAAAAGTGCACTGAATAATTGGAAAAATTCAATTTTTTTCCTTTTCTTTGCTATATCTCGGCAGCTATGTATTTTAGAAAAAAAAATGTGAAGACAAAAAAGTTTTACAATTAAATTTACTAGAAGATAGAATTAAAATCAAAAAAAATATTATTGCAAAATTAGCAAAAAGCCTTAAAAAAGTGTGAAAAATCATTCTTTTCCAATAATTTTTTTCAGGTATTAAGAGCCATATAGAACTTTCAAGATTTACACAAAAAATTTTTTAGTATAAAAAAAACACTAAGCAAAATTTCAGTACAATCGACCAAGTCGTTTTCGCAAAATAAGTTTGCAATCTAAATGTTTAAAAAAAGTTATTAATTTTCTAAATTATGCAGAGCTTACAAACAAGTTTTAAATAATTGAAATTTTTTTGGTTATAAAAGGGCATTTAGGTTTTAGAATAAAATTCGAATAATTTAAATCCATTAAACAAAAGATCTAGGAAAAAATTTTTAAACAACTGTAGGTACAATTTTTAAGCTAATAAACAAATCTGTACCTCAGAGCAAAACTGCATTAAGTCCAAAATTTCAGTTTTCTACTTTTTGGCTCATTGGAAATAAAATTTTTCGCTCTATTCACTGGTGTTTCTTATTCGCTTTTTCGACTGAAATTGGCCAAAATAACCTTTTACGAACAGTATTAAGTCCACAATTGCGCTTAGAACAAAACAGTATCTTCTGCATTTCAAATGTATTAGATTCAAATGGTGTATACATTTCCCAGGGTAAAACCAAATGATGTCCAACAAAAAGTATTATGTCCCACATAATGCAATTCAGGCAAAGCATTAAGTCCATAATCTTTTAAAATTTGGCAAGTTTGTGCTTGTTGAGGTGGGAATTATACAGTGTGCCCGTAAAGTATGGAATAAATACGATATTTCCTAAATGAAAAGCCTTCTTAAAAAAATCTAAAACACGTCGATTTTTAAATTTAATGTTCTACATTTTACAACAAAATTTCATTATACAAGGTGATACACATTACAGTGATGACGCCACCGACTATTTTTTTAAATGTAACACTCTGTATTTTAAAAGTATAATACTGGGGGTCTAACGGATATAATTTGAAAGATATGCGCTTAGAAAATTAATTTTTATTGATTTATAATATTAATAAATTATAAATAAATTATAATAAATAACTTGAAAGTAATCCAGTAATTAATAAATGACCCTTGTTGTATTTGACAGTAACCCAAACGTTGTACAAATTCTTGTAGTACCTTGTTTATGCTTTCTTGAGAAATATTGTTTATTTCTTTACGAATTCTTGTTTTTAAGTCTCCAATATTTGCAGGTTTCGTTTTATAAACAACATTCTTTAAATGACCCCACATAAAATAATCCAAAGGATTGAGGTCTGGCGACCTCGTTGGCCATTCAATATGTCCACGTCTTACAATTCACCTGTTCGGAAAAATTTCGTTTAGGTACCTTCGAACATCTAAAGCATAATGCGGAGGCGCACCATCCTGTTGAAACCATAAACTTTTATCAAAACTTCCAAGATTAATTGAATCGCTTATTTGAGAAACCCCATAAGTCCCAAAACCAAAACTTTCGGAAAAACAGAAAAAACTGTGTGAGGAAAGCACGAAGATTTCTACATGTTAAATACTGACCTAATTCCATTTATATACTGCTTGCTGACGTTTTCTATCCAATATTTTTTGAAAAAAAGATTGAGAATAAGCTCTATTTAAGCTCAAAGTTGGTTGACTTATGGGGTTTCTCAAATAAATTGTTTAGCGTCACCTAAAACTAAACTTTATAAGGAATTAAAATGAAAAAAAAATACACATAGCACTGTAGTTTATATTAAAAAGTACAAAAATATTATTACAATTAAAAAAAAACGAAATGTGTGATCATTCATCTTCTTCTTCACGTATATTATTGGTCGTTGTGGGCCAGTTGAACAATTCATTATAATAATCCTGGATATTTTCTACATCCGGTATATAACTTTGTAGTTTTTTTATATCAACAATCTTCTTATAATTGATCGGAATCTTTCCACTGGGATATGCCAATGCTTCAGGCAATATTAGTGTATTTTTTTTATTACTGTTAAGCCTGAAGGTGTGATTGGTTAATCCGTTAATAAAAGGGTGTGCTACAACCAAGTTTGCGTTCTCGTAGGAGTGGTGAAAATGCATGAATTGGCTTATTTTTAGTTGAACCTTCTGATTCCTTGGAATATTTTTGCCACTGGATTCCGCAGATAACATGGTTTTTTTGTAGTACTCTGGCCACCAACTTTTGTAATCAATTACGTCTTCAGCATTGACCAATACCACATTAAAGCGGTTATTTTTACATGAAGTTTTTATCAGTTGTCCATATTCTTCGATGGTGTATATACGGTCTACTTTTCTAATTTTTCTTTTAATCACCGCAAAATCCCTATCACAGGGTAGAAAGGAATGACCCCTAATAGGAAAATAATGGTCAATAGTCTTAAATTTTTCGAGCGAAATTAAAGCGGAAAAAAACCTTAACACAGTGTGGTTTTTATTTTGCGCCCCACACCCGTCCGAGAAAACATGAAGATATTTCACTAACGGCATGTTTTCTTTAAAATATCTCATGAGAAATGAGCAAACTTCATTCGGCCCCTTCGTACCGTTACCCTCATGATACAAGAAAAACGTCGCTTTTCCTGTATTATTATTGTGAATACAAAAAACGTTCACTGTTACCTGGCGAAGATAGAAAACTTCTTGCACCGGAATTTGTGGCAATTGAAGATTCTGCATAAAATCTATAGAAATAACCCCAATTTCCTCGTTGGACTTGGCCATTTCTTTAACCAATTTCATTTGAGTTGAAAATTTCTTAGCTCGACGTAGATGAACCATTTTCTCGGCGGCTGCAACTCTCTTTGCATTGTCGTTTAAATGCGTACTATTTATTTTCATTGCAAGCCCCTCACACACACAACATGTGTCTACCTGAGGTCTTCCAAATGATAATTCAAAGTCTTCTTTAAAAACTTTTCTGTAATATGAATACTTAACAGTGGCATATTCCGGAAATTTATCTGTAAACATTTTGTACATAAGGGTTATATCTAGTTTCTCATTTAAATAATACTTTTCCTTGCTAGTATAATGAGCTAACTTTGTGGGATATGATTTAATATGTTCACGAATAGCATCTGTAATAATACCAGAAATTGCATTGCCTGGGGTATTTTTTCCTCGTTTGTCGAATGGTGATTTTCCTGCACTTAGAAGAAATGCAAGTCGCCTCACTCGATCAATTGTTACTCCGTGAAGAAAACAGAAGGCTAATTTACAAACGGTAATTTTTCTATTAGGGGTTGATATGGAGTATACATAGCTACTACTTCTATTAGGTTTTGAAGACTCACCAAGTCCTTTTCTTCTACGTCGTTGCTTAACTTCAGTTGCGGAAATTAGGCTTTGTAAGTAACAATCTTGCTCATTTTTTGTAGTCAGGTCCCTAAATCGTTGGAAAATCTGAATTTTTTCATCGTTACTTATCAATGAAAAGCACTTTCTCCTGCACCTAAAAATTAAGTACATATTAATAAATTTAATTTGATCAGTCAACAAAAACTTGTTTTCAAAGAAAACTTTTTAGTAGAAAATTAACAAATTATCAACTTACTTGCAATCTTTGGAGGATGGAGAAGGAACTGCAGGAACATTTTTTCCCTTCCAATTGATGTATTCGTTTCCTTTGACTCTAGCTCGTTTTATTATTTCATTTCTATATTCGTAGGGTCTTTTTATTCCTTTCTTTTTCTTATAAGGTAAATTAATATCGTTATGATCACTGTCGCTTTCACTCATTTTAAAATGTTTTTGTCAAGATATAATAGAAATAAGTAATCCACAATATTATTACTACTGTATTCGTATTCACTACACATTTATTTATCTACGTGTAGTCACAACACAAGATTAAACTTGACTGCAAATTATTGGCATTATTGCATCATCCGTATCGACGACATGCGCGGTGCATAGGAGAAACGCCTTTAGTCATGGACTTATGGGGTTTCTCTAATACATCGCCAAATCACACCGCTGTAACTAGGTTACGAATACACTGACTGAAGGCGTTTCTTTACAAAAATGTGTATTTACAGTTTAAAAGTTCATTTTAGTGAAAAAACGATTTTTGTAAAATTATGACTTATGGGGTTTCTCAAATAAGTGATTCAATTGTACTGGGGAATAAATTAACTCAAGTAGATCTACAGTATCTACAATTTTGACGATTGACCTCGCCATTTAATTTGAATGTAGCCTCATCAGAAAAAATAATATTTTGAACCAAGAGAGAGTTTCGGTGGCTGTTATCCATCATTATTTCCCAAAATTGTATTCTTTTATCTGGATCATCCTCGTTTAATTCCTGTACAACTGTGCATTTTAGTTATTTTACTTACATTTACGTACTTTGTGTACCGTTGTTTTGCAAACATCGAGATCACTACTAACCTTACGAACAGAAGTGTGCATATGTTCTTCAAAAGCAAGTAGAAAATCTAATGTAACATAATTTACAGAGGGACGACCTGATTTGTGTGCATTTTCAACCGTACCAGTTTCTCGAAATTTCTTTTCAATCTTACTTACTGTTGACTGCGTGATGGGTATTTCTGGATATTTATCATTAAATAAATTACATACTTCCATCTGAGTTCGCGATTTGTCTCCATACCCAATCATCATGAGTATTTCAATTCTTTGCTTCACACTCAAATTCATTTCTACTTAAAATTAATTCTAAGCAATAATACAGAACATTCACGAATTAATACAATTATTGTACTATTTAATTGTTATTGAACGTTACTAAAAATAATTACAGTTTACCAAAAACTAGAAGTAGGCTACTTTTTTGCAATTGATAATAAATAATTTATTTTCTAAGTGCATATCTTTCAAATTATATCCATTAGACCCGAGTATTATACTTTTTTGAAATCAGCTCATTTTTATCGATCTAAAAATGTCCTAAAATAAGGACGTTACATTTAAAAAAAAAAAAGCCGATGACGTGATCACTGTAATGTGTATTACATACCTTGTATAATGTAATTTTATTGTAAAATGTAGAACAATAAATTTAAAAATCGACGTGTTTTAGATTTTTTAAAAAAGGATTTTCATTTAGAAAGTATCGAATTTATTCCATACTTTACGGACACACTGTATAGTGCAATATGTGCGTTTGCTCAGTTCGCAGAATTCTTCAGCTTGCGCTGAAGTGCTAGTAAAGAAAACGTGAATAATGGATCCTCATTAGTGGAAAATAAACGTATTTCGAATGGTAATGGTAAATAAGTTTAACTACATTTTTAAAGACAATTGTTTTGAAGTTACAGTGACGATCTTTAACATTCGTACTCCATTTAATAGAAAAGTTATACCTAATGAGTTTAAAATAAAAAAAGAATGAATTATTTTGTTCTTGTTATATAAGATACACAGTCACATATAACAACTGATATTATTGCTTTAGAAAAGTAAAAGAAATAAATCTCAAAGCTCTTGTCATTGTATTTCTCTTTTTCGCCTGCACATCTTTATTTTTATTGTTTTAGATTACCTTGAGAGTCAGAATTCGGATTAGGATATGGTTGTAAGGATCACATCACCGTCTTTGTTAGATATATCTTACAACTTTGTTAACCTGCAGGAGGATACAATTGAAATGCAGCTGCTGTTGTGTTAGAACAACATACCTTCTTTAAGTAGCAGCGTGCTTATTAACGAGATTAAGCAACCACCACTGGAGCTCAATCCGTCTACAAGTAGCATACACCAAGACGATGAAGATCGATTTGACTATTCGGGAAGTTCATTTATTCCTAGCAGTTACTCGAATACTGACAATGATTTTGAAATCACCAATGAGGGTGAAAATTAAAATGAAAAAAGTTCACGGAAACCAATCATCAAAGCAAAGGAAAGAAACGTTTAAGGGACGAAACTACGTGGCAACAAAACGAACGAAAAAAGAAGAGGATGGCAGGCCAACAATATAAATCTTCCAAGACTAAAAAGACTATAAAGGAAAGGAAGGTGCGAGAACCTTGTAGAAACTGCCTAGAACTAGGCTTTAAGCCTAGTTCGGACTATGCTAGTATTTTAGTCGAGTAGCGAGTAATTTAGTAACTAAACATGTCTGAACAACAAAAATTTAGTCAAGTAGATTAGTAAGTAATTTAGTCGAGTCGATCCATTATATTCGATATTTTTCGGGCGAGTAGCACCTCCCACCACGCATCGGTGCTCACTGGTTCACCGGCTAAACAAGTCGGAACCAGTTGAATTAGTCGAGTTCATTAGTTGCCCCAAAAATTTCGTTTCTAACTAAAATTAAAAACTAAAATTCATTTACAAATATTTACAACATAAATGATTGTGGAATATTAAGAAAGTATAGAACTGCTTGTAGTTTTGTTATTGCGGGAATCTCACTTCTTAAAAGGGTCAGCTGTATTTGAGAGTGTTTTTTCTATTATCAGAAAATTTACAGAACTTTCAGACATTCTAAAAATATCGAAGTATTCTTTGGGGTCTTCCAATGCTAATTCCTTTTAGAAGACAATTGGTAGCTCCTAGTTTATCTCTTTTATCGATCCAATTTCGTAATCATAGCTTCTTTTTATTAATCTCACAAATTTCCTCAACTATCTCATCTTAAACAGCCGTTACGATTAGCTTAATCAGTTTATTTACTTTATTGCGTTATAGGCTGTTCATCTTGCGAAACCCAACCTACTTGTGAACTGTACTAGAACAAGTGCGAACGATTTTTGGGCAGGAATATGTATTTTAGTTACTAAATTACTCGCTACTCGACTAAAATACTAGCATAGTGACTAGACTATACTTTGTCTCAAAGTGACTAGTCCGTACAGGGTAAGATATGCAATGCTAACCTTATGTGAATTTCGCCAAGACGTTGCCAGTTTTATGCAGTGAGCGATGGCGTTTTCTATTGTCTATCTTTCAAAATAAACGGAATAAACCAGGAGTTATTAAACTCAACAAGTCCACACGTACAATTTTATGTAATTTAAAAATATCGTTTGCTAATAATTTTACATAATACTATACATTATATGTTTCTAATAGTAACTTATCAACTTTTATCTTTTATTAGTAGCAGTAGTATAATAAAATGTGCATTAAATAAACATTTGTTTCAAAGTTTAAAATAATTCCGGTAATTTCTACTAACTGCCAAATTTAAAATGATATTCATGTCCCTGCGGTGCTAATTACTGCCATAATGTGTAAGGAATTTGTAATTTTGGTTGATATCAACTGCAAATACTTTCTTCTGAGTTATTCAGTAATTAAGAAGCAATTAAAGTAATTCTTGTACAGAATATGTTTAGAAGCTTGATACATCCAGGGCCTTAATTAGTCTTTATTTGTTCTTCGGAGCGCGTAAACATATTCGAGTTACGATTATTTGTACCATCTTGGATGTACTGTTACTGTTTTGTTATTGTTATTATTTGTTAGTGGCTGTTGTTGTGATTTGCTGTTGGCAATTATTGTTATTTTCTGTTGTTGGCTATTGTTATATTTGACGCCGAATTTTTACCGAAAAATGGAGGAAATTGTTCAATGGAAACGTGGAAAAGCTCTGAAACTTTCAGAGAAGCAGATACTAATGAATATTATTGATTATCATCTTAATAAGGATAACAACAATTCTGTATCAAGTGTAATGAGGAAAGTGTCAGAAATGAGTGGTGTTTGCGAAAAGACTCTGTTTCGCATACGACAGGAATATTCATCACCTGCTGGATTACAATCTCCAAAGAGCAGGCCCAAAAATCGAAAGGTTGGTAATTCTGGTGACAAAAAGTACGATGAAGGTGTCAGGGGCCAAATTCGTAGAATAGTTCATCAATTTTTTCGTAATAACATACCACCAACAATAAACACCATATTAGCTGTTGTAAATGTCGAAGAAACTTTGCCCAACTTTTCACGGGCCACGCTACATCGCTTGCTGACTGATATGGATTTTGTGTTTATAAAACGTGGCAGAAATTCAATCTTGATTGAAAAACCAGTAATCATCTCGTGGCGTCATCGTTATTTACGCGCAATTCGTAAATACCGTGCAGAAGGATACAACATAGTGTATTTGGATGAATCATTGGTAAATATCGGGCACAATGTGAAAAAAGAATGGGTTGATAAAACAATTACATCTCATCGCGATACTTTTGTTCGTGGTCTGACAACAGGATTAAAAGCTCCAACAGTTCGTGGTGCACGGTTCGTTTTATTGCACGCAGGATCTACCAGTGGATTTGTTGATGGAGCAGAGCTCACGTTTTTGGCAAAGAAAAATACTCAGGACTACCACGACGAAATGGATGGACCGACCTTCGAAGATTGGTTCGAAAATAACTTAATGCTAAATTTGCCAGAAAAAACTGTTGTGGTAATGGGCAATGCCTCCTATCACAGCAGAAAGTCAGAACAAATTCCCAACAGTTCAACACTAAAAAAAGATATTCAAGAATGACTTCTGTCAAAGGACTTATTTTTTGAAGAAGTCTACCTAAAATGCGAGTAACTTGATGTAGTCAAGGCCTTCAAAGCAAAATATGACAGGTACATAATACAAGATATTGCCAAAAAGCACAATGTGAAGATTTTGAGGCTCCCACCCTATCACTGTGAACTCAATCCCATCGAAATGGTTTGGAGTGAAGTGAAACGGTATATAGCTGGACGCAACGCGAGTTTTAAAGAAGCTGAAATGCGAAATTTAATTACAGCAGCGTACCAGGTCATTACGCCAGAGAAATGGAAAAACTACGTAAACCACGTAATAGCAATAGAAAAAAAATGTGGGAAATTGACAATTTGTTGGACGATATCGAACTAATTATTATAAATATAAATAACGGAGATAGTGATGACAGTGACGATAATAATGATGATGATGATAGTGAAGAAGAAACTAAATGTGACAGCGATTGAAAGAAAAAGGAACTAAATATAATGGTGTACAATTACGATTACTTACACACGAAATTAAATACAATGACTTCTTTTATTTTCAACGTATTTATTAGTTTTATTTTCAGATATTTCTACGTTTTGTTACTGCCAACATATACAGTGCGGTTTTTGATAGTCCTTCCCCCCTTAACTTTTGAACGGAACAATACATAAATAAAATGTTTCTTTATATTTTAGTTTTATTTTATTCGATTTTATTTAAATCTATAAACAAATGGTTTGTATCGCTAGCACATACTGTAGAATTAAAAACAAACTGCTTGTGTGACATAAATAAAAGGCATTTCTTAATTTCTATTTTATTTTAATTTAACCCAAGTATGTTGTAGCAAATATTATTTATGTTTGAGAACCACTGACAGAAGGAAGCCAGGCAGGGTCGTTATTGGGCATTAGTACTTAAGCTACCCTCAACACAAAAGATGGATTAGGCTAAGTAGTAAGAAGTGACGTTTATTTTAATACAAGTTTGCAAAGAAGTATGGCATCCATGTTGTGCATTTACTCTGTACAGACTAGTCACTTTGAGACAATCTATAGGCTTTAATATCCTAGTGTTACATATACGCAATATTATGAAATTTAAACAGTGCGCTGCAAGGAAACTTGTGATAGGATCGCCTAGATGGTGTAAGTATAGTGAAATTTGATATAGTATGCGAAAGTTTTGTGCCTGTATACATTTAAAATAAGCTGTTAAAATGGACATCAATCTAGAGAAAGTACATTTATTTTTTTTTTCTTGGAATTTTTTTAGCACAAAAAGTAAGTTACCTTACTAAGTTACTAAGTTAACCTTACATGAAGGTACATGGTACACTAAATCTTTCAAATTTATTTAAATATTTCGTTACCACTTAGTACGGTGTTGCGCCAAAGTTCAGTAGTACATAATATGGAACGGTATAAACGCTATACAGGGATGAGTGCCTTAAGAACCGGCAAAATAACGCAAAAGATAGAAAACATAATACGTTGTGAAATAAAAAGAGATGCAAGTAGTAGAGGTGAGAAATTATCAATATAAACGTGTAATTTACTTTACATTACATTAGATCTATCGAAAGTTTCCTACCTTTAGACGTTAGCTTATGATCTGGTTGACTTCAGTCATAGTAATACGTATCACGTAATGTAAGTAAAAACAGTTCAAGTACGAGTATGTTTTTATCCAAAATTAAAGTATTTATCAATAATAAACTGTGATTTGAGACGTCGCATACACTCTTCTCAATACAGAATTATCATAGCTTGTTATTCTGTATTTATCAAATTACTACTAATTAAACTGTTTACTTACATTTGCTTTATTGCCTTCAATCAGTTTTTACTTTATGCGAAATTTAAAAAATGTTAATGTTCGACGTCATACTTGTAATATTATGACTAAAGTCAACTAGCTCATAAGCTAACGTCTAAAGATGGGAAACTATCGATAGTCCTAATGTAATGTAATGTAAATTAGAGGTTTCTATCGATAATTTCCCACCTCTACTACTTTCATCTCTTTTTATTTCACAACGTATTATGTTTTCTATCTTTTGCGTTATTTTGCCGGTTCTTAAGCCACTCATCACTGTATATTATAGGATAAAGTACTACCGTATTTTTGCAAAAATAAACGCATGAGTAATGGGACGTGATTTCACTACCAGTGATTTATTCACAGTAATTTATAAATCATATCAGATATCATAATTTATCAATTGCACAGTCGCTGTGTCAACAAAGGTATTTATATAATAAGTATTACGATATTCTCGATTTGGGGAACAGCCATTATTAGATAACATCTGAAGATATACCAACAGAGAATTTTAGGGAACTGTGAAATGCGAGGTATTTTATATTATTATGTAATACATAAACGCATATACGGGCGTGTATTTCTTAGCATTTACGGTTTTTTTCTTTTTAGGCGCGGTTTTACCCTAGAAGAAGCACTCCGAATCGCTTACGGCGATGTAGAGTTAGATGCCATTTACACAGAACATCCAGAAGTAAATGTTCTCATAGACGAAGAATCTGGAAATGAAAATGATGATGTAGATCTTGACAGTTTGTCAGGAAGACAACTTCGTGCCCAAGCCGACGTAAAACTTGCAAATAATGAGAGAATTAGCGCCACTGAAGCCAACGCACCTAGAGATGCGCCATCAAAATGTACATATCCTTGGTTAAAACGAGGTGACTTTCACGATCGTCTGGATACTTTTCCAAAACCAATTTTTTCTGAATATGAGAATTGAACACCTGTTGAATTGTTCGAGTTATTTTGAGATGAACCATTATTCCTATAGCTAAGAGTTAGAAACTAAAAAGTATGCTCTTTTCAAAAATATTCCCGATCCAAATATCTCACTTCAAGAACTAAAATACTTTATTGGCATTTTGATTCTTAGTGGATACGATCAAAAACCAGTAAAGCCATATTACTGTGATTATAAACCAGACATGGAGCATCCTTTTGTTAAAAATGCAATGAGGCGTAATCGATTCGAACAAATTATGCAATTTGCACATTGGGCAGACAATAACATAAAACCAAATGATAAAGCATGTAAAATCCGTCCCCTTATGGACTATTTACAAAACAAGTTTATAAAGAACTTCGTGACAAAGAAGAAGAAATATATTATGACGAATCTATGGTTAGATACTATGGGAAGCATTCTTGTAAACAGTTCATAAGGGGAAAGCCAATCGAATTTTGATTTAAAATGTGGTTGCTAAACACAAAAGACGGTTATCTAATTAATTTTGATATAATATATCTTCTTCTTAAAGTGCCTATCCGTTCCGGATGTTGGCGATCATCACGGTTATCTTTACTTTGTTTATTGCAGCGCGGAACAGTTCAGTGGTAGTCGTGTTATGCCACTTTCGTAAATTTTGAAGCCAGGAAATGCGTCTTCTTCCCGGTCCTCTCTTACCATTTACTTTACCTTGGAGAATCAGCTGGAGAAGGCCGTAACGTTCTTGATTTCTCATTACATGTCCTAGATATTCCAACTTTTTAGTTTTGACGGTCATGAGAATTTCACATTCTTTCCCCATTCTACGCAGGACCTCCACATTAGTAACTCTGTCAACCCAGGATCTACGTAAGATGCGCCTATAACACCACATTTCGAAAGCTTCGAGCCGATTCATAGATGCAACAGTCAGTGTCCATGCTTTCATTCCGTAGAGCAGAACTGTGAATATGTAGCAGTTCAATAGACGGCATTTTGTTTTTAATGATATGTCTCGACTGTTGAAAATAGTTCTCATTCTAACGAATGCTGCTTTTGCTTTTATTATTCGCTGTTTAATTTCTGTTGAGTGGTCCCATTGGCTATTTAAATTTAGACGGCATTTTGTTTTTAATGATATGTCTCGACTGTTGAAAATAGTTCTCATTCTAACGAATGCTGCTTTTGCTTTTATTATTCGCTGTTTAATTTCTGTTGAGTGGTCCCATTGGCTATTTAAATTGGTGCCTAGATATGTATATTGCTCGACTCTTTCGATATAATATATCAGGACTCAAAATCCAGCGACGGAGACGAAAAATTATATGGAAAAGCTACTGCTCCACTGCTAAACATGTTTGTGAGTTACACAAAAATAAAAGGAATTTATCAAAACTCTTTGTATATAACTTGTTTACCAGTGTTAATCTTGTATCAAATATGCGAAAAAATGGTATATATGGTGCACCGTACATTTGCGAAAGTCGTTTACATACGGGTATACCTTTACCCTCGAAAACTGATTTTCAAAAACAGGCAGATCGGGGTGATTGTAGTGGCGTTAAGGAACGCAACAACGGCATAATTTTTGTACGTTAGTCCGACAATAATATTGTTACTGCTGCGTCTACCTCTTATGGCATCCAGTAAATGACACTTGTAAAAAGGTTTTCTCAACAAGCGAAGAAAATCATTTAAGTGCGTCGTCCGTGTTTCATAGGAATATATAACTCATCGATGGGAGGGACGGACTTGATGGATCAAAATATAGGAAGGTACAAGATTAGTATTAGATCAAAAAAATGGTGGTGGCCATTATTTACATAGTTACTAGACGCATCATTGGAAAACGCTTGGCATATTTAAAAGAATACCGGCAATTCAGTAAAACAAATCCATTTTCGCAGAGATATAGCCACTTCATATCTTATGAAGTATGGTACAGAAGTTAAAGCTGCAGGTAGACCGAAACTCTCAATTTCAAGCAGTTTCGGTAGTCGCACCAGCGGCACCGTCAGATTTGATAGACAATATCACATCTTGATATTGTCCATATACATTCCGAATAAGAAACGACGACGGTGCGCATTTGAAAATTGCACTTCTATTGTTAGAACGATGTGTAGACAGTGTGATTTGGGGTTGTGTATTGATTGCAATGAGCAGTTTCATACAAGATAATTCTCTAGACATATGTAAAACATCTTTTATGCTTAAATATATAATTTAATATACCTTTAGCATTTTTTCTTATTTTGCTCCCTGTATGTACTAGTGTACTTGCTGTTTTATTATGTTATGAAGATATCCCAGCCGAATTATAACGGTCACAAGTGCAATCTAAGTGGTTGAAAAATATTGAATGATAAAAGGCTAGTCTCCCCCTCTTTTTTGTATTTATTACTATTTTGCAGCAAAGGCAATAAATTAACACATTTTTAACCAGCCATATCTTATAGAAAATTCTTTCTTTCTTTCTTTCTCCCCTTCCTTTTGCCCTATCAGGGTGTCGGATTTGGGCTAGCTATTTTAATTTCCATTTACCCACCTCTTACATTCTTTTCTGTTTCCTGCCATTATTTTCAATTCCTCGAGTGATTTTTGTTTAAGTTTTCCCGCCTCTACTACTTGCTGTATCCATTTTTTTCTTAGTCTGCCTCTTTTTCTTTTTCCGATGTTTTTTGCTTCATAAATTTTTCTTGTTATTCTATTGGATTTCATCCTCATCAGATGCCCATACCAGTTCATTTGTCTCTTTGCTATTTTGTTCATTATCGGTTCCTGGTTGGCCATTCTCCTAATAGTCTCGTTGCTTAATCTATCCCATTTTGTCTTTCCAACTATCCTTCTTAGATGTCTCATCTCCATTGCGTTTATCCTGCTCTTATGTTTTTCCAGAATTGTCCAGTTTTCACTTGCATAGAGCACAGTCGGTATCACTATTGTGTTATATATTTTTATTCTTGTTTCTCGTGCAAGTTCTCTTTTTCCCATTATTGGGGCTAACGCATAATATAACTTGTTTGATTTCTTTGCTCTATTTGTTATTTCCCAGTCTATTTTTCCGTCTTTAGTTATTATACTTCCCAGATATTCGTATGTTGTTACTATTTCCAATTCTGAGTTTTTACATTTTATCTTTATTTGATTATCATCCTTATCTCCTTTGCCGCTGATTATCATTATCTTACTTTTTTCCTCGTTTATTTGTTCTTCTATTTATTCTACCCATATATCCATTAGTTTCTGCATTTTATTCTCGAAATCTGCTATTAGTACTATGTCGTCTGCATACATTAAGGACTCTATTGTTACCGGTTGTAATCTGCGGTAACCTATTATTGTCTGTAGTTGATTAGTTCTGACTCTAGTTTTTCTTATCAATTCGTTCATTACTATTATGAATAGCAAAGGGCTGAGACTATCTCCTTGTTTAATACCTCTCTTCCAATTAAATTCTTCCGATCTTTCCCCTGTTATTTGTACCCTTCCATTTACCTCTTTGTAAGTACTTTCTATAATTTTTATCAATGCATTAGGTACGTTTATTTTCCTCAAGCATTTCCCTATAATATGTCTTTCTATCGTGTCAAATGCTGCTCTTAGGTCTATGAATGCTAATACTAGTTTTTCCCCCGTATCTATGCTTCTTTCTATTAGGTTTCTAATGATATATATGTTGTCATTTGTCTGTCTTCACGGTCTAAATGCCGTTTGTTCTTCTCCCAATACCATTTCTACTTCTTGTCTCAGTCTCTTCTCTATTATTTTCGTATATATTTTAAAGCATACCGATGACAGACATATTGCTCTATAGTTGTCGCAGTTTACGTGTTCTCCTTTTTTGTATATTGGCACGATGATATTGTTCTGTCAGTCTTTAGGGATTGTTTGTTTTTCCCACGCCTCTTTATATATTTTCCATAGCCAGTTTATTCCTTCTTCTCCCATGTATTTTACCATTTCCGGTTCAATTTCATCATCTCCACCTGCCTTGCCTATTTTTATATTTGATAATCCTTCTAACCTTCTATCCTGGTACGGCCACGTCAGAAGAGCGGACAGAGGACGCTGGATAAACAAAATCACAGAATGGAGCCCGATTGGAAGAAGAAAGAGAGGAAGACCCCGAAGGTCATTCAGAGATGAAATCGACGAGGCTATGGAGAAAAGAACCCTGCGAGATGGAGACTGGAATGACAGGGAAAATTGGAGAAAACGGTTGAGTGAAGGAAGACAGTGAAAACTGTGGAAATCCTTAGCAGTAGTAGTATAATCCTTCTATTACTTCTTCTCTACTTATTTGCACTGGCTCTGTGTTTTCTTCGCCTTCATTGATTATATTATCTTCCTTTATCACTTCGGTATCAAATTTTTTCTCATAATATTCTTTCCATACCCTAGCTATTTGTTCTGGGCTTATTTGTATTTGGTTTGAAGTATCTCTTACTGCGTTTATTTCCTTTCGTTTTCCCTGCCTTATGTGTCGTATTGTCGTCCAAAAGTTTCTATTATTTGTTATATATTCTTCCTGAAGTTCTTCTCCAAATTCTTTCCATGTTTTTGCTTTTGCTTGTGTGACTGTCGTCTTTTTTGCCAATCGTCTCTGCCTATAGTATTTTTCTTTATCTTCTTCTAATCCCGTTTGGATGTATTTTTTCCATGCTATTTTCTTCTTTTTTATTTCTGTGTCGATAGAAAATTCAATTGTTGCTATTTTATTTCATTACGACTTTGCTCCAAAATAAATTGTGTTAAAGTTATAGGCAAGGAAAGTAGAATAAAATCGATGTTATTTCGATTTCGAAAAAATCGATTTAGTAATTTTTAAATATTTTAATTTTTTTATTGTTCCCGACCTATTCGAGAGGGAGGATAAGTTAATTATTATTTCTGAACTTATCATCTAACTATTTCTGCAAAAATTCGAATGCCACATTTAGTCGTTTTTTCACAGATCCGGCCTGGCCTAAAAAGCCTAACCGGGTAAACAGGCCAGTATGTGGCTAATATGCCAGCTACCGTGGCCCTTATTCCCGGTTATTTTATTGATCAAGTGTTACGAGATTTAGATATTTACACATTGTAACCATCTTGACTGTTTTTAATTGGTAATAAATTTAAGTATACTTACGTGCTATAGTGCAAAACGATTAATTGAAGTAATCAATTTAATTGAATTAATCACTTAATGTTATAGTTAATTAACTTTTTGCTTTTATTACCCTTTTATTATGGTTTATTATCCTTTTTACGTCACCGAATATTCCTTCTAACCAAATTAAGGATGCAGTCAATAACCGTCAAGTATCTATTTATTCCATTATCATATAAACACTGTGTTTTGGGAAAGACCAGATGGGAGTCCTGTGGGACGGCCTAGAAAAAGGTGGAACATCGGTAATCATTGCGACAAAATCTGTAGAATATGGCGGATGTTCGTTTAATTCGAAGCCTGCTTGAGCGACTACAGCTGTTGCAAGAGTGCAAAAAACCGTGACTCGATGCATTATTCTGATGTAAGATAACATCTTTACGCAACTTCCTTCTCCGTTTAGTACTTTTAGGGCGTTATACAATTTTATAATTAAATTGGCATAATACGCACCTGTCATTTCGGCTCTCTTTTGCAAGAAATCTCCTAAAATTGCGCCTGTATAATCCCAAAATACGGTTAATTTAACCGTCCGCGCTAAATTTTTTCGGCAGCGGTGACTGATGTACACTCCTTACTTTGTTAACCACGTTAAAAGACAAATGTGATGTTTTTTCGAGTTTTCCTGTGTGCACTTGTTAACATTCGTGGTTAATTTGCGTTCGAGTCAATTCTTTTGTAAGCCAATTTTTAAACACCCTTTTTTTGCAACATATTTCAACTTTATACTGAGATACTGAGATGTGACTACGACGAATTCGGACCCCTACTGTATGTATTCTCGTTTCAACAAGCTTAGGACTTGTATTTTTCTAACCAGAGGCTATACATAACAGGTAACAATACAACGAATAAATAATTATTTTTTGTTTTATAAATGGGCCAGGGACGGCGTAAAAGGATAAGCAATTCTACTTAGTGAGTTTTTGAATACAGCATCCAGGCACTAAAGTTTATAAACAATACCTTTTTTCCTTCTATTAAAACAGTCAGCGTCTGAAAGTTAACGATATAATTTTCAGGAATTAGTCATCTAATAATCTTTCTATTTATTCAGTTTATTATGTTTTCCTGATGTTGCTCTACTTCTATTATCGATGTTCCATATTTTGCGATCTTCTTTGTCCAATTTTATTACATACATAGTTTTAATAAGGTTGACGAATATCAAAGCCACTTCGCAAATAAATGTTTTATTCATGTATCACTTTTTGGTTATTTCATATTCCATTACATCATATTTTGTTCAATACTGATTGGTCTTCTCTCTTCAAATAATTAATGAATGCATTTCAGTAGACATCAGTCCTATTTTTAGCGAAGAAGCACTTGCGATACCAAAAGCTCTAGAGTGGGTGTATCAAAGTACAATACACAAAATAAATAATTTTATCAAACTCTTAGTTGGTTTTACGAGCATTATCTGAAAGTCTTATCAAACATTACTGTAATGTAGATTAAAAAATCGTATTAACTCGATAAAAAAATATTATAAACAAATAGTTCATCTGGGTTCAGGAATTCTGAAAACATTAACTTCCTATTCTATTGGTCTGGTAATAAACCAAAATAATTTTAATTGAGTTGGTAAAGTATGGACCAAAAATATTACATGAGATGTTGGTTCAACTATTTAAGAAATGCTTAAAAGGACAAAATATCCCTGATGATTGGAATGTTGGATACATCAGCTCAATATTCAAGAAAGGGGATAAACGCAAATGCTCTAATTATAGGGAATAACTGTTATCAACTCGGTGGGGAGGTTGTACGGTCGAATAATAAAAGAAAGAATAGAATCAGAATACGAAGACATAGAAGAACAAAATGGATTTCGTGATTGGAAAGGAATTGATATTAACACTGAGAATTTAGTGATGGAGTAGACATTAAACAGTCTTCACCGGATTATTTTTCATTCACAACTGAAGACTGTAAAACTGGAATTGAATTAGAATTATTTTGTATTTCTATTTTATAACATTGGAATAAGAATAAATTGTAAATAATGAGTTTTTCGAAAACTTGTTACCTAATATGTATCATATTTTCTATTATTTTTTGATTTAGTAAAACAAAAATTTTATCCTTGGTGTCAATTGAACCTCAATATTGTTGTGAGTAGACCACGTCTCTAACTATTACACCAATTCCACATACAATATTTTGGTTTAACCTTTGGTTTAGTCAACTATTTCAGTTAAGTTATTTTTATTATTAAATAAACTTAAAGATTTATAATTTAAAATCGCTAATAATTAATGTTTTTTACTATAATATATCTTAATTTATTCAATCATTTATTCTAACATCAGAAATTATTAAAATAAAATATTTTCGAGGTCATCCGTATAATTATGACTGAAGTGAAATAGCCACGTCAAGAACTAGCTTTATCTCATACTATCTCACAACTTAATCTGTCTTCTATCCTTTCCGCTATTTTGCCGGGTGGTAAGACACTCATCACTGTATTTTATTATCTTTTATTTTGCGATATTGACGATTTATGTAACTTCAGAAAATTTTAAATTGTTATTATTATTTTTTGACTTTTTGTAAGCTTTGTCCATAAAATTGTACAATTTTCAGTGACAATAAAGCACATTTGTAATTGCTCAACGTAATCAATTATCTGAAATATGTGGCAAATCGATCATTCCAATACCAAACTCCCTTATACACATACACACATTCCTTCTTTCGATTTTGTTTTGTACAGCGTACAGTGTATAAATGAATGGACACAAAATAGAAAAAAAAAGAATGGAATAACCACATAAGCATAATGGGGAAGAACCGTGTCGTCAAAATAGCAAGAGATAAGTCACCAATCGACAGAAGAAGTATCGGAAGACCGCGCAAAAGATGGAGTGACAACCTTCCATAGAGGTATTAATCCGCCAATGAACAAGCAAAATTGCTTATAAAGAGGAAGAGGAAGAAGAAGATTTTGTTTTGAATAGTCATAACTATCGCCGTTTTGAATGACTAGTAGGCTTGTTTACCTTTGTTCAAAAATTCTGATCATATCTTAATTTTCTTCCTAAGAATTCTTATGTTTATTCTCGGAGGATGATACGTATAAATTATTTTTAAAGGTCGTAGGATGATAGGCAAAAATAATATCACTTTTTAAAATACAATTTAACATTTTGAGATTGTGCTTGTAGATAAAAGATCGCGACCTTCACACTTAGTACAATTTGTTGTATTGAGATTACAAAGGTTAGGTATTATCTTAATATGTGTTTTCTCTAAAATTTCCGGTATAAACTATTGTACTTAAAACCCATCGTTAAAACCTAAATAAGGTCATGTACGGGAATGATACACATACTATACAATATGGGACAAATGTATATAACGCTCGAATTATTTCAAAAACGGCTAATATGATCATTATGAAATTTTTTTATAGGAGTTGTGGAATATGACCGACCTTCACATGGTATTTGCGTTGTTGTTAGTTTCATTTCTTCGATCACCTTGGCAACTTTGTTTTTTCAAATAGATCACAATATAAGAGCTCTATCAACTATATAATGAGACAAACTAACAAAATTCCGATACTTGACTGATTATTCTAACCATGTGTTTAATGTATTACTATGTAATTAGTTAATTACTAATAATATACGAGTAGGTTCAATCAGCAACACAAAACAAAATATACTTTTTTTTGTTGGCAACTAAATATTAGGACATAGAACGAATATTTATTTTTAAAACGGGGTAAATCGCCCTTAGACTTTATGGCCGCTCGAATTTGGTTGGGCATTTACTCGACTGTTCAGAGAAAAATTCATTTCAAATCCACTCTATTTGGCTTTAATATCCATTGTGGATTACTCGTTAGTGTCTGTTCATTTTATGATATATATGTTGTTTCAATGAAATTTAGATCAAAACTGTTAGAAGGCTAAGAAAGGACATTTATATTGTAGTTTCCACAAACCAGATGTTGGTGGTTCTGGTCGCATGACAGGCCGCTTCTTCCTGCTGAAAAATATCATTTCCTCGAGCAATTGTACAATAGTTGGTAGTAGGCTATTTTGAGGTATTTTTTTATATTTCGCAACATTTACGGTACCCTAAATAAGTTAAAAACATCCTGACTCTGAATCTGCCATACAACCCCAAATTATCACTCATTAAGAAAATTTTACGGTCTGTTTCAAACAGTCTTTGTAAAAAGCCCCATGCTTAGTGCGAATAACTTGTTTGCAATAATCATAAGCAGATACATCGAAATTTGATTTTTCGATAAAAATTACTCGAGACCCACCTATCAAAATAATGGATAGCCTTTAACCCTTTCGCTACGGGCCAAGTATCGGTTGCGCGTTGCTCATATACGACGCCGAGAAAATTTTGCACTTCGCGATCGAGACGGCCACTCAGTAGTTTACATTCTTTATATTGAAGTGGTTGAATCGTTTTTCGTTTGTCGGCAGTTCGTTTATATTCGTTTTATCGAAGTTGTGGAATTTTTTTTTTTTCGTAAAACTTCAAAAAAACGGTATTCAAAAAGTACAGCGCTAGCCTGGGTGATGTGCTGCCATGTATGTACGGCATCAGTATGGTGTATTTGTGGATCGTAAAGTACATGAACGATACTAGTAAGCAAGATGGACAATGTAAAACGTACTATTACGATTATAGCTCTTCAAAGATGTAAATACTTAAAAATTTACGGTGACAAAACCTAAATGATGACTTTTTTAATCAACCTCCTATTCTCAAAAGACCATATACATCAATAGCAGGTGCGAATTTACGAAAAGATTTGGATAACAGAGAATTGTGTCTTATTTTGAGAAAAATATCCGAAAAAAACGCCAGCTTGTACCTTCTTAATAATGTATCGTAACGCAGATTCGATCTCTGAAGGACTGACAAGAGAATCTGAGGAAGCAGCATTGTTTTCCTTTAAAGTTTAGCCACGGATTTTAAGACGTAAACAATGACTCTCTAAATTTTTATCAGATATGTAAATTTTGAAAGTAAAGTAGAAATGATATTAACCGTAATGACCGCTGTCAATAATAATACAGTTGGCAATTTTTTCTCCAATATTTCCGTTGGGTGTGAGGAGTGGAAATTAACTTGAAAGGGTCAACACTCCCTTGACTTCGAAAGAAATTCAGGACCGCGCCACCAGAGAAAAAAATTGTAGTAGCTGTGTCGGTGTCAAACCACAGCTAGCAAAAATAGCAGGGTTTTGATTAGATGGCACATAATGCCAAGAATAACATGGTATGAGTACTTGTATGTGTCTTACACGATTGGCAATAAAAGTTTTCCATTTATGGGGAGAAGAATTAACCCAAGTGAGAGCAATCGTGGAATCAGACCAAACATGAATATCGGAAAAAGAAAAGATATGTTTAAATGACTTTTTAATAAAGGCGACTACATCTGCCATCAATACAGCTGCCAACAGTTCAAATCTTGCAATAGATTGTGTCTTCAGAGGAGACACTCAACATTTAGCACACACAAGTACAGTTTGAAATGTGTTATGAGTACTAAATCAAAAATATACAACGCTGGCGTATCTTACTCTGAAGAATCGCAGAATCCGTGAATCTTGACTTTAGAAGATTTATTAAAGCCGAAGTGTCGAACGATTTGAATGTTCGCAAGGTCAGGCAACTCGGTTTTAAACTGATGCCATATATGTTGTATTTGTTCAGGTGGTTCATCGTCCCAAGATACATTGGATTGCCACAACTGTTGTAGCATATATTTGGGCCTTCTATGACACGGAAAGATGAAACCCAGAGGCTCGAAGCTGCGACTGATTTCTGAAAGAATAGCTCGTTTTCTAGAAGTTTTATCAAGGAGACAGTAAGAATAAGAAAAGAGTCAGTCGTCGGGTTCCATTTTAGGGCTAGCATCTTAATAACGGAAGGTTCCTCTTTGTCAAACGAACAAAATGTCAAAATATTTGAGCCAAAATCTTGAAGTAGACTGGGATGGTTGCTGGCCCATTTGCTTAGCTCACAACTACCGAGCTTTAAAAGTTAAATGAGCTCTGACTGTAGAGAGCGGGTAGATGACAGAATCACTTTCTAATAAACCGTCGTCAGTATAAAAATGTGGCGTTAAAGCTTGTGAAGCATTAGGGAAACGAGACTCTGCCGAATTGGCTAACTCTTGTAGAGTTTTTAAAGCGGGATAAGGTGAAGAAGAAATACGGTAAGTAACTACGTAAAAAGTATTTTTGGAGAGATGTAAAAGAATCCGACCTCCAGTAACACAAGATGAAATTTTCTACGGGGACAGATGTAAAACTCATTTTTTTTATTTTTAACAACTAATGTAACTCTTCAGTGTCCAGTGCAGTGTTATAAGGGATTTATCTTTCTACTTTTGGTGGGGTATTATTTTTTTGTGCGTCCAGTTCTATAATAATTGAAGAATACCCATTATTCTAGTGTATAGGAGAGAAGTCAATCCTCACAACCTTGAGTAAGTTTTTAAGGTTACCGTTAAACTAAACTGTTTTGCGAACAGTCACTCTAACTACATATAACATATGATTATATAACATATCATATGAAGAACACATTGAAAATTTCAAATCTAATTTCGATACAAAATGTCCTTTGTTTAAATGTTAATATGTGTTTGGTGTTCTCCTTGAAACGATAATTTAAAAAAAACTTGTTTTGTCAATACATTTTAAAAATAGATTTTATGCTTATTCTTACGGAAAACAAGCACTTTGGAGGTTCGCTGTAAAAAACAATAGTTGCTGTTGGGTCAGCGTTAGATAAGATATTGTTTGTAGTATAATTACTATTTAATAGCGTTAGAAAAAATAAAAAATGAATGAGGATATAATATATAGAAATTGTTGGCAAAGGGTGTAGAAATAAGACAATATAATTAAATTGCAAAGATCTAAAACTGGGTAGTATAAAATAATTATAAGGAACTTATTACTGCAAACCTTCACGAACAACGCTATGGCCATATAGGTAAACAAAGAAATAATATTATAGTCTTCGTCATACAGAATGAAAAATAGTTTTCCTATGGGTTCCCTCTTACTCAGGAATCGAGGGAAAAAGCAACGCTGATCGTTGTGCTTACACAGCTGCGCAATTACCTTCATTGGCAGAACAATAAATTCCAACCTCAGATATAAAGCAACCATTAATGGAAATGGACCCCCAATTTATGGAAAGAAAACTGGACGACATCCACAGGCAAACTAAGAGAGATAAAAGAAGATACTGGTCCATAGAACCCACATTCAATCAACACATCTCACCAAGTTATCCTATCTCGTCTTCGGTTAGGACACTGCAAACTTACTCATGAACATATCATTACGCATATCCAAGCACCACCAAAATGCAGCAAGTGTAACATGCCAAAAACATGAGCTAAAAGAATGGTTACAAACGATCGATATCTGGATATTCAAACAATATGACAGATAAGTAAAAAGAAATATGAATAAGACTTACAATCAATTTATTCTACTACCAACGACCGGTTTCGCATATTATAATGTGCTATGCGTCTTTAGGTCAACGGTACATGGTAAACTAAATGCTTTTCAGCATGCTTTGGGATGGACTCACACAACAACATATTCAAGATTTTAATATGAAAGATATTCTTAACCTTCAACCGACTGTAAACCTCTTTCCCAATTCCTTAACAACTGTAACTTAGCAAGTAAGATATCTTCTTCTTCTCCTTCCTTTTTATAAGCAATTCTGCTTGTTTATCGGCAGATTAATACCTCTATGGAAGGTTGTCACTCCATCTTCTGCGCGGTCGTCCGATACTTCTTCTGCCGATTGGTGACTTACCTCTTACTATTTTGACGACACGGGTCTCCCCCACTCTGCTTATGTGATTATTCCATTCTTTATACTGTTCTGAAGCTAGTTTCTTGTGGCATTTTAAAGTAATTACTATTTAAATGGGAATAAGCCACAATTAAAGGTTAAAGTACGTTTATTAACGTTTCAATTGGTACCTTTGGATTAAAAGTACCTTTATTTTAATTATCTTCAGTGCTTGATACTAGTAAAGTGTAGTAGAATCAGTGAAATAGTGCAGCAGTAATCGTAATGAAATCGTAATCATATTACCTTCAATTATCTCAGCGAATAATATTGTAATAATATTACCCAATCCTGGACGAATCGGAGTCAACCATTTCTTGACCTGTAGTTAAGGTTAACTATCGATTTAGCAATTCAATTAAAAGAACATTTAATGCTTTCATACGAACTTCCAATCAGCTATTAAGAACTTCTCATAAATACCTATTACGAACATTTAATACTCAGTAAGAACAGTTAATAATTAAACTAAAAACAGTGCGAGCCAGACAATTAACTTAAAACCAAGTGCGGGTTGGTTTCATTTGTATACTACAAAATTCTAGTAATCTTTTTGTATTCTTTTAAATTTAAATTAAATTAATTTTGCTTTATTCGCTATAATTGCTATCCATTTTGAAATGTACTATACCCGTTATCTCGAGATAAGCCCATAAACAGCAAAGAGAGATTTCTGTAATCAGCTTTAGTTGAATTTGTTTAAATACTATCAGGCTCTCTTCGTTGATAATTTAATTTGTGCATGATTTTATAATATTGTATATCTAAAGGTATTTCTTGATCATAATACTGTTTATTTCCATGTGTTTACAACCATTTATTAATTGGTGGTGCATTTTTTTACTTGTTTACCTTCAGCCGCCTATATAGTTGTATTGTTGAATATAATATATTATTGTTTTGTTTTATCCTCCTAATAAGTTTCCTGATAAAATAATACCTCTGAATATTTGCTTATTACATTAAATTATTACTATACCTTCGACCAGGAGAAAGATCAGGCTGACTAAGTTTCGTAGGTAAGTAGGTGGACGCAGTCCACCTAATATATTTATTATTTGTTTATGTAGTGTGTTGACAAAATTTATTTAATAATTAACTGTTGATATTTTTCCTTGGATTTGGTCTCAGAACCTAAATATCTTTCCTTATCTCTTTTCGTTTCTAAGGTTTCTTAACTTTCTCCTTGAACCCCAAAAAGTTAAGTGGCACTCTTTTTCTATCTTATCTTATCTTTGGTAATTTTACCCATCTATATTTTTGTTTATTTCTGTATCTCTTCCAATATATCTTGTCCTGTCCTATCTTTACTTATTTCGTCCGTTGGACCCATTCCCGGTTCCAAAAGCTAGTTTCGAACCCACGACTCGCTCTCCACCAACCATCTGGCTGTCGTCCGCAGTGTCTCCATTGGTGACCTTTCTAGTACCATGCAAAAAAGGTTTCTGAGGTTACAATATCACTAAACTAAGCATACTATGCCCATTATTACTAGCACAGTTATCGACAACATATTTATTTTGATATTGTTTACTATGAGCTACTGCTTTTTCCTATACAAATTTTTAAAATGCAAATCTTCAAATAGTAAAATTTTGAATTTGTGGTTTTTTCAAGTAGTATTTGCATTTTTTTTGAGTGATCGAGAATGACACGAATAATTCCTTAACAATTACGATATTTTTGATCAATTTTGGGAGAAGAGATTTTCAAACCACGACTCAAAAGTTATACTTTCTTTCCATCCAATTTCTTCATCGCATTCATTGGAAGGTACTGTATTTAAACATGTTTTATTATTATTTGTCCAGTTCTTTTTCGCTGTGTTACGAGTATCAAATCGCTCTTCAGGACTGCTGTTAGCCGTTATAGCAGTACCTTACGGACATTTAGTGTCTGTCACGAGACAGATTAACTTGGTTGTTATAGTCTACAAGCCCATGGGAGATTTTTAATATGTCATTTGACCCAGCATAAATTACATATAAAACAATATTACAATTTGTAATAAGAACTTTAGAAGCTAAGGGACGTTTTGGCCAAATTTGGAGGTGTAAGAACTCATTACTTTATAGCCTCCCATAAAACTATCAGACCCTCCTAAAAACATGGCTATTTGCCTAAAAGATCGATTGTATGATTTTGTATGTTGAATATTGACTTGTATGAAGCAAAAGTGTAGATCCTAAAAGTATCAAGCACGAACCGAATTGAAGTATTACACATGTGGATTCATAGACGGATGTTGATTCATGAAAGATACCTTGGACGGCAAGGAAAACTAAGGAGGGTCCACAAAGATGGAGAATTACGGAAGAGACCAAGAATCTAAAGGTCACCAAGTCAACTATCAAATTGACTGTCACAAAGCACCAATGAAACTAA
The DNA here is from genome assembly GCF_040954645.1 of Diabrotica undecimpunctata. NCBI lineage: Eukaryota > Metazoa > Arthropoda > Insecta > Coleoptera > Chrysomelidae > Diabrotica > Diabrotica undecimpunctata. Next base: position 38,509,603 of record NC_092805.1, on the reverse strand, counting down.
TATAGGTTGACAATTCCTTAATTATTAATTTATATTTTTTTTGAAAACGATGTCCGCGTTGGAAAGCGAAACGTCAAAAAGTATAAAATGTAATCAAATCTGGTTTAGTTCCATATAAATGCAATATTTAACAATGAAAAGAGGTGGACCCGGAGAATCCTAGAGTAGAGACCAAGACAAACAAAAAGAATCACAGAGAGATTTAAAAAGATATGGTAGGCGATATAAGATTACTGACCGTCAAACAGTAGATGAGATTGGCGCAAAACAGAGAAAAATAGAAGCAATTGCAAGAGACTTCCGCTCAGTAGTGGATGGATTCAGTTTGACGACGAGAGAAAAGAGATATCGCTAAGGTATATTCAAATTTAAGGTGCATCTATTTCCGTTTAATTTTTTAATTAAATACATACTTTTATGTTCAAGGTCTGTGTGTAATCTTTGTTATTCCAAAAAAATATTTGTAAAAGAAATGCCCAGTCAATTTGCTACCACAGATAAAAATTTAAAAAATTGCAGACATTCGTAAGTTGTTATCCTTTATTTTCGCGCCGTAAGATTTTTACAATATATAGTTTCTTATTTATTTCTAATTATGGTTAAAAACAACATAAAGTAGATGGATTAATCAAACTTATATTTCGTGTAAGATAAGAAAGGTCATCTAAAAAAACTGGTTTTGATACACTATTTTCCAAGAAATCAAGAGCTACAACTAATCGTTATAATTTACATTAATTTAAAATAAATTAACAGAGTAAAGCGATATATAACTAAATAAAATTGGTTATAGTTAAATGTACAATTAAATTTTTAGTTGCAAAAGTCTATGATAACTCGGGCACTATCTTACAAAATAATTTAAAATTTAGGGTTTATTAAAAGAAAGTAAGAAGTCAATATTAGAGGGCAAGTTAAGGAAAATTACAGGAAACAAAAAAAGGGAAGCTACCTATGGAAAGATAATAATAAGTAGTAAAAAGCTCATATTTATAAGTGAATCGCCAGGAAAAAACATCGTCAATATTTCACACAATCGCAATCGGAGGATTAAAAAAGGGGATATCCTTATCTCAGTATTAGGAGATCAGAGGGATTATTTTTTTTCAACAATAACCGAAAAAAATATTAGATTTGTGGATAGAAGAAACACAACGCATTAAAAGAGAAATAAATGTGAATAAATAAAATACCATGATATTGATTTATTTATTTATTAACTGGATAACCCCAATAACAGTAACAATAAAATAATATAAGAATCAATAAACTTATGAAAGTACAAGAGACATCTTAAGTTGACTCAAATTGGTGTTAAATAGGTCTAAATCTGAACATTATCTGTGTAACGTTCAACAATCTCATATACAGTGTGTCCGTAAAGTATGGAATAACTTCGATATTTCCTAAATGAAAAGCCTCTTTAAAAAAATCTAAAACACGTCGATTTTTAAATTTAATGTTCTACATTTTACAATTAAATTTTATTATACAAGGTGATACACATTACAGTGATGACGTCATCGGTTCTTTTTTAAATGTACACCCTGTATTTTACGACATTTTTAGATCGATAAAAATGAGCTGATTGCAAAAAAGTATAATTCTGGGGGTCTAAAGGATGTAATTTGAAAGATATGCGCTTAGAAAATTAATTTTTATTGATTTATAATATTAATAAATTATAAATAAATTATAATAAATAACTTGAAAGTAATCCAGTAATTAATACATGACTTATTCTTAAATGTTCGAATTGTAGCCCTTGCTGTATTTGACAGTAACCCAAACGTTGTACAAATTCTTGTAGAACCTTGTTTATGCTTTCTTGAGAAATATTGTTTATTTCTTTACGAATTCTTGTTTTTAAGTCTCCAATATTTGCAGGTTTCGTTTTATAAACAACATTCTTTAAATGACCCCACATAAAATAATCCAAAGGATTGAGGTCTGGCGCCCTCGCTGGCCATTCAATATGTCCACCTCTTCCAATCCACCTGTTCGGAAAAATTTTGTTTAGGTACCTTCGAACATCTAAAGCATAATGCAGAGGCGCACGATCCTGTTGAAATCATAAACTTTTATCAAAACCTCCAAGATTAATTGTACTGGGGAATAAATTAACTAAAGTAGGTACGAGATACCCACTTAAAAACTAAAGGTATGCTGGCCCGTTTAAATTACCTTCGAAATAGTAGGGTCCAATGATTTTATTTCTTACAATGCCAGCCCATACGTTTACCTTTTGCGGGTATTGTGAATGATGTTCCCGCATTCAGTTGGAGTTTTCTTTTGCCCAGTATCTACAATTCTAACGGTTGACCTCGCCATTTAATTTGAATGCAGCTTCATCAGAAAAAATGATATTTGGAACCAAGAGAGGGTTTCGGTTGCCGTTATCCATCATTATTTCGCAAAATTGTATTATTTTATCTGGATCATCCTCGTTTAATTCCTGTACAACTGTGCATTTTACTTACTTTTACGTACTTTGTGTACCGTTGTTTGGCAAACATCGAGATCCCTACTAACCTTACGAACAGAAGTGTGCGCATCTTCTTCAAAAGCAAGTAGAGCATCTAACGTTCTAACATAATTTACAAAGGGACGACCTGATTTGCGTACATTTTCAACCGTACCAGTTCCTCGAAATTTCTTTTCAATCTTACTTACTGTTGACTGCGTGATGGGTTTTTCTGGATATTTATCATTAAATAAATTACACACTTCCATCATAGTTCGCGATTTGTCTCCATACCCAATCATCATGAGTATTTCAATTCTTTGCTTTACACTCAAATTCATTTCTACTTAAAAATAATTCTAAGCAATAATACAGAACATTCACGAATTAATACAATTATTGTATTACTTAATTGTTATTGAACGTTACTAAAAATAATTACAGTTTACCAAAAACTAGAAGTAGGCTACTTTTTTGCAATTGATAATAAATAATTTATTTTCTAAGCACATATCTTTCAAGTTAGAGGCCATTCACGTTCCGACTAGTGGTCCAACTTCTGCAGTTGTATCTGGAATCGGACCGTGAGTGAGTTGGTTGGATTAGTTGGACAACTAGTGGTACGAGTCAGAACATCTAGTGGGACGACTTGAAGGTCCGACTTCCGACTGGCGACGAAGTCGGAGCGTGAATGGTGATGGTGAACGGTGAAGTCGGAAGTCGGATTACAGGTCGGATCGAAAATGTCCTCGGTCAGTTGACCTTCGGCACCTGTTCCTGTGTATATATAATTTAATATTATATATATATATATATATATATATATATATATTATATAAAGATATATATACATATAATATTATACATATAATAAAATATTTATTAATATTATTATTTATGTGATATGTTTTGTATTATTTATTAAATGTTCATAATTATATTATTCTTTTGTATTTCAAAATAATAATCTCAATAAATCACTGTATGATCCAGAACTGTCAATTTTGAAATACATTTGTGTCATTTCCTCGGTAGTGTAGTAGTCAGTATCCCGCCTGTCACGCGGGAGACCGGGGTTCGATTCCCAGTCGGGAGGAATTTTTTATTAATATTATTACATTATTGTCATTTTTAAATACTTATTGATATTGCATTTTAATTTGTATTGTATTATTATATATGGAATTATGTTGCACTATATTGTAGTGTATTTTTTTATGTATATCATTGTCATTTTTAAATACTTATGAATATTGCAGTTTAATTTGTATTGTATTATTATATTAATAACAAAATAAACAATGAATTTTATTGCAGAGTATGTGTAAAAAATTTTTGCATTCAACTGCTTTCATACATATATGAAAATAAAAATATACATTTTCATCAAAATATTGATTCAATCCTTCATTGTTAGTAAGTTGTTATTAATTCTGTTTCTCTTTCTGCTATGTCTTACCTATAGAATTACATATGTAATGATTGTGCAGATTGACTCCCAAATAAATTTGTAACGGAGAATGCGTGTATAGAAGTGTAACTTCCACCGGCAGTCCCACTGGACTGCCACACCCGTTTTTTTTCTAAAATAAAATATACCTACACAAATCCTTAAAACCTATATTTTTTCCTACATCTTAAAAAGTCATAAAAATCAAGAGTCGAAAAAATTAATTAGTTCAGCCCTAGACAAATAACTAGAGAAACGAAACCTAAATTTCAAAATACATATCGACCGATTATTAACTCATTATAACGTCAACTTTCGTATCTACTTCACGCCTTTCGTAATAAACAGTGAAGGAATTTATGAAATTAATCGATGTTTACAGAGATAATTTCTGTTTGTGGGATAGCGGTAATCCTTTATACGCGAACCGAAATGCGCGAGCAACAGCCCAACAACAGCTGCTGAATGTAATGTTGAAGTACGAAATCACTGACTCTCTACGTTCTATCTTCTTCAGAGAATATAAAAAAGTTCAAGTGAGTGAAAGTGGAACTGGTACCGGAGCAGACGCAGTGTACGTTCCTAATTGGGTGCACTACAATGAATTAAGCTTTTTGGCAGAAGTGCAGAGGCCAGCCAGAGCAGGCTGTCACATTCACGCATGACGGTATCTTTTTTGGAAATAAGTGGACCAACTTTTTCCAGCAACAGCGAAAAAGTGAAGTTGTCCATTCTGAGGCAATTTTTGTAATCATCCTCATCAATGACATTGAGCAATTTCGTGTCACAATAGTTAACACGATCAACGAATAATTTTTTCATCACGTTGATAAAAAGAAGAAAAAAAACATTTTTTCTTCTTTTTTTCAAATGATAAGGATAACAAGCACAATGCTGCCATTTTGCTCCTCCTAATTATATTTTGCGTAGTGTTTAATCGATACATTTTTTGATTAAGCGATGTATACCGTCGTGAAAACACACTAGAACTGAAGTTGGACCGCTAGTTGGATAGAAAGTCGGAGCGTGAGTGGAGACGAATATCCAACTAGTAGTACTACTAAGTGGGACCGCAAATTGGAACGTGAATGCCCAGCATATCCATTAGACCCGAGTATTATACTTTTTTGAAATCAGCTCATTTTTATCGATCTAAAATTGTCCTAAAATACAGGGTGTTACATTTAAAAAAAGAGCCGATGACGTCATCACTGTAATGTGTATCACCTTGTATAATAAAATTTTATTGTAAAATGTAGAACATTAAATTTAAAAATCGACGTGTTTAAGATTTTTTTAAAAAAGGCTTTTCATTTAGGAAATATCGAATTTATTCCATACTTTACGGACACACTGTATATATGTGTAGCGTACTGTAAGTACCATAAATATGATGTTCAACAAAGGGGGATATTAAAAGTAGTTATATGACGCAAACCTAAATATGGAACATTAAATTTGATTTTAATTAACTAGTTATAGGAATTATGGATATTTTTTTTTAACGGTAATTTAAGTAAAACGAGACAATGGCCAATGAGATCCATTCAGGTTGAAGTCAAATATTCATTTAGTATCATTTTTTATGTTGAGATATTAAAGTTTTATTAAAGTAATTTGCGTATTTAGTTTATTTAAATTATTTAAAGACTACAATCGGTTTTAAGTATAAGATTATTGATGACAATATGTGCTAACAGCTGTTTTTTATTAATATGTATTTGTTAAAATTTTTTTAAGTATTATTAAATTTTAAGTTAATTATTTTATTTTTGTTTAGAGACGATATAAATCTCTGTTAAAATATATTATTGACTATGTAACTTTTTTTTTACAGCTTATGGTTAAATATGTCGATTTACATGAAATGTTTGTTTAGTTTATTTAATCTAGAGTTCCTCCATGAGTTTCATGTTAGAAGTTCATGGCGCCCCATTTTGTTTTGCAGTTTAGCTTTATTCCGTGTTTCTTGTTTTTAATTTATCAAACTTATATTTTGTTATCTAATTATTATCTATATCCTTATCCACCCCTAATGAAGCTTCCAAACTGAGCAACGTGGTCTTCGTTAACTATTATGAACGAGAAGCTTTTTATTATGTACTTCTGTCAGCTTTTTTGCCACCCATAAATGGTGCTTGAGCTTGTTCAAAAATTGTAGTTTACACTTAAATGCCGCTGCCAACGTATGGTATGATAATCGTATTTTTCGTACATTACGTGATCTTTTTATTGTCGTCCATTGTATGATTGTATCCTTGTCTATATGACATTAAATGGTTTTTAAGTAGTGAAGCGTTGTCATAATTTTTGTAGTTTACACTACACTTACACTAAAATTTCGTGAACTTATCATTTGTGCACATTGAGTGATCATATTTTTGTAAATTACACTAAAATTGATGTTTTTATTTTCCTATAATATACAATCTTTTCATTCTGGCATATTTACACTGAGAGGTATCTGGCTTTCATTTCCCTTTATCTGTGTTCAGCTTTTGGTTTTTCGGTTATAACGTTGATTAAATGTTTCAACATGGTCATTTCTATACCGAAAAAAATTATACTCCGAACGTGGTCTTCGTTAAGTATTGTGGACGAGAAGCTTTTTATTATCTACTTTTCTCAGCTTTTTATAACATTATGGAGTAAGCGTATCTCATTTTCCACACTACTGAAAAGTAAAAAAAGAAATTTTGAAAAAGTCGACATATTACATAGTCGACAGTTTGAAAATTCCTAATATTTATTTACTATTGTGATGTTCTATATAGTATATCCAGCCCTACTACGGACCAATTAGCCTAACATCCTTTCTCTTGAAAACCACATTCCCAACCATCACCAAACACCTTAATGTCAGTAATGTTCCATTGGCCGTAGCCGAATGGATCTTCAGTATGCTCTCTAATAGAGCAATAAGCATAAATGTAGAAGACGTTTCTGTTAGAGGCATGGTTACGAGGGGGTGTCCACAGGGAGGGGTGATATCACCACTTCTCTGGAACATAGTTCTAGACACTCTGGTTGACCAACTCAGCAGCAACGGGTTCTACACAATAGCCTATACAGACGATATTGGTGTCCTGCAAAGCGATAAGTTTGAGAACACACTCTGTGAGAGATTACAAGTTCCTCTCCGACTAATAGAAACATGGTGCAAGGAACACTCACTATATATAAATCCTAAGAAGACAGAGATGGTCCTCTTTACCAGGAAAAGAAGAATCACGGGCTTAATACCCCGAAGTATTCTAAACTACAGTCTAAATTTTTCTGACCAGGTGAACTACCTTGGTATTATTCTTGACAGGAAGTTAACATGGAACTCACACTTAGATGGTAGAGCTAAAAGAGCATATATTGCCTATGGGCAATGTCGACAAACAGTTGGACGCACCTGGGGCCTTTCGCCCAGGGTGATCGCCTGGGTCTACACTGCTGTCATCAGGCCAATGCTAACTTACGGAGCTATTGTTTTAGTACCAAAAGTTATACAGGCAACAGCGATTAACAAACTAAACCATATTCAGCGGATGGTTTGCATAAATATAACAGATGCCATGAAAACAACACCAACTGCTGCAATGGAGTTAGTTGATCATTGGCATCACGCCTCTAGACATATATGTCAAAGAGGTGACGCTGGTGACAATGATGCGATTGCGCTCAGCTGGTGCAGACTTTGATGTAGGAATGGGACAATTGAGAACTCGTTTCTGGCGGAAAGAGCTGAACGCCCTACCCCTGCTACAGGCATACTGCGAGTCAATTGAAGCAAAGTTTGTCTTTGGCAAACCCTACAATTTGTAGTGTGTATATTGCATATACACCAGGATACGGGATATACTCCACTATCACTGAACCTAAGAATAATGTGTAAAGTTAAGTAAAGTAAAGGTATGGGCAAAAATGCCAGCGTAGTTCAGACAGAACTGGCTGGTATCTCCATAGCCGCCAAAGAGATAACCCAAAAAGGTATAGGCGGGAAAACTATAATAATCTGCACAGATAGCAGATAAGCGCTACTAACCTTGAATAGACCACGTGTCACATCAGGGTTAGTAACGGAGTGTCACGAGTCACTACCTCAAGCTTCGGATGGTAATACCATCATCCTGAGGTGGGTTAAAGGACACGATAGGCATAAGGGCAACCGCATTGCTGACCAATTGGCTAGGAAGGCGGCAGGCTTAAGACTCTTAGGACCTGGGGATCTTTTTGGTTGGTCAACTACAACAATCGCGGAAATGGTCAAATGTCACTCCCATACGCGAACCGTAAAAAGATGGGAAGAAGGGCAAGGATGTAGACTTGCCAGGGTAACACTAAGTAACCTTGAAAAGTCAGCATCAGAAAAGTACTTGGGAATGACCAGGAAAAACCTACGATAGACAGTTGGTTTTTTTTTGGTCATTGTCAACTAAGCAAACACCTCCACACACTGGGACTAGTAGACACACCTCTATGTAGAAAGAACGAGAAGACGAAACTGTAGAGCATGTCCTCTGTGAATGCCCGGAGTTATCGTTAATATGAGAGTACGCGTTCGGCGAGTCCTGGCCCACACCTGCTCGCATAAGGGAGATGTCTCCTGGTGACTTGTCCACCTTCCTAGAAATGGCAGGATGGAGAATTAACTAAGGACGACAGCTCCCTGGGAGGATGCACAATGGGTCAATTGTGGCCTAAGTGCTGTGGAACTTAACTGACCCTCCCTACTCTACAGATACAGAACGATGTGGCGTTGTTGTCATAAATCTTAAATGACATAACCGGAAAGTTGTAGTGAAAATACTATAGGTCTATTACATGTTCAGATTTTTATTTCACTTCGTATATTAACTAATCTAGACCTTGTAAAAATGCATTAAAAGCAGAATTGAAAAATTTGTTTGACTGATTCAGAAATAATTAACTTAAAAATACTATAAATATTCATTAGCAAGCTGCTAAATAAATGTAAGTATAACCCAATTTAATATTTATCTATTAAACATATTTTAACGACTTTGTTTAGAATAATATTCTTATCAAAAAAATATATTATAATGAACTTGAAAAAAAAACATTCAAGCATGACAATGCGACAAAGTTTTAACATTGATTAGATAAGTCACTGTACAATGTTCACAATATTATTGGACATAATATAATTAAATAAATGATGACAGTAACTACCCGCATAATTCTCACAGTATAATACGTGTTTAAGCTGCTGCCGTACATACATATAGTTAAAAATGTATTTATGTTATATCCTTCTTAATAATCACCCGATCTCGATGAATGACATTTCGAAAAAATTTGATTTATCGAAATAAAATACCTAATACAAATTTTTGACAAAGATTATGATTTGAACGTGGATTTTGAAAGCTCTAGATATAATTGTAAACATTATTTTTTATTACAAAAATATTCATAGTATTGAAAGGACCGAGGAAAAGAGATGATATCTCGAGTTAAGACACTTCGATCATACCCGCCAATACAATGCGGTACCTAGGAGTTACATCGGACCAAAAACATGCATTTAAAACACATATAGACACGATCAAAAAGAAAACTGAAATAAAATCCGAGGACTAAATATACTAATGGCAAACATAAAGAAGTAAACTATCAGAGAAGTGTCCTGCTAAGTATAACATACTCCACTATCCTATATGTTGCACCAGCACAACAAGATGTCACATCAAAAAGCACATACAAAACAAAACTAAATCCAATAAAAAGAAAACACAAGTAAATCAGACAATAAGACCGACGAGTAGGACCCTTCCTACCTATACACGTACAGGGCTTATCACAAGAAGCGCTGCTAAGGACCGTTGGATAGAAGCGCGCCAAGATCTTCAAAAGTGAAGTTAATTCACATTTGAAGGTTTTTAATTCAAAGTGGAATTGGTGAGTGACAGACAATGGTGTTTGGTTTTTTATTTTAAATATCAATGCTGAAAGTGGTTTTAATCCTGCGTCTAGATCACGGTGGGCATTCGTTAAAGGCATCATCATCATTTGGCTCTACAATTCTATGTGAGTTTTGGCCGCGTTTACTATTTGCCTCCATTGTTGTCGGTCCTGAGCAGCTATTTCCCATTGCTGTATTCCCATTTTGCGTAGATCACTGGCTACTGCGTCCTTCCATCTCTTTCTTGGGCGACCAACTGACCTTCTGCCATCGGGCCTTTCCCAGAATGTGGCGTTCAGGAGTCGTTCGTCACTCGATCTTAGTACGTGGCCCGCCCATCTTATTCGGTTTGCTTTAATGTAGCGTACTATGTTTTCATCTCCATATACTGTCTGGAGTTCATGATTGTATCTTCTTCTCCATTCTCCTGTTGTCTCTTCTCTGCAAGGCCCATAGATAGTCCGCAGTATCTTTCTTTCCAGTACCAGTTTTGTCTACTACTACCTAATTTTGTCGTTTCCCACTGGTTCAGAGTCCATGTCTCGCGTCCATACGTTATTGTGGGACGAATTATTGTCTTGTACACTCTTATTTTTGCTGGTATTGAGAGTATTTTTGATTTAAGTACGGTCATTAATGAGTAATATGCCTTGTTTCCTGCAATGACCCTGGCTGCCACGTCCTTTTCTTATTTATTTTCAGATGTTATGATCGCTCCCAGGTACTTGAATTCTTTTACGTAAAAATCAAGTAAGTCTCTTGTCAAAAGAGATGGATTCATCGCCGAGGATTCGTTTAGTCCTCTTTGGTTCTGTTTAGCGATGAACCCACTATCTCAGCTACTGAACTCCACTGACTCAGGTTTTAGCATCAAAAATAACAATACTGTTGTGGCGAAGCTTAATCATCTGTTGTATATGAATGATTTGAAATTAATGGCTTCCACTCGAAACCACCTAGATCAGACCACCTAGTAAAAATTTGTTTAAGGCATTAAATACGTACGCCTGTTCCGCGCTGAACTACTCATTTGGTATTATAAAATGGTCAAAAACGGATATAGAGGGTCTTCAGCGGAAAGTGAAAACACTTCTCACAAAGGTGCAAAAACACCATCCACGCAGTGCAGTCGAGAGAACAACATTACCGCGGTATCAAGGGGAAAGAGGACTTATGGACATAGGTGAGCAACTGGATGAACAGGTTGCTAATTTAAGAACTTATTTTCAGGTATAGGCTGAGACATCTATTCTACATCGAGCAGTTTGCGCAGTAGATGATACTGCGTAAATGATACTGCGAAGTAACGATAAAACGAAACCAAAAATAATCAAATATAATGTTGATAAATTAAAGTGTACTGAAGTCGAAAGAAACTTCCAAATATGCTTAGATCGTAAAATATCAGAACATCCCAGAAGTGAGGTATATCCCACTGAACTTAACACAAATTGGGAGTTTATGAAAACCACGCTTAAAGAGACCGCAGAGGAAGTGCTGGGTGAAGTACCCAAGGGACAGCGAAACAACTGGTTTGATGAGAAATGCCAACGAGTAACGAAAGAGAAAAACGACGCGTATCTGAAAATGATCAACAGAAGGACTAGGAGCAATGTTGAAGAATATCGAGTAAAGAGACGAGAGAAAAAACAAAAACACAAACAGAAAAATCGGCAACAAATCAATAAAGAGTTCGAAGAAATGGAAAACCTTAATAGAGAACACGAATACAGAAAATTTTACAAACAGGTTAACACAAAAAGAAAAGTTTTCAAGCCACAAGCGAACCAAGTCAAGGCCCTTAACGGAATTCTTTTAAACGAGAGAGTGGAGAGTACTTAATGGAGAAAGTAGAGCTGAAGGTAGATATGATATAGAAATAGAACAGGAGGATACTTTGGAAGAAATAAACAAAGCAATTCAGTCTCTAGCCAGAAACAAGTCACCCGGAGCAGACAACCTACCCGCAGAAATATTTAAATGTGGCGGTCAAACATTTGTAACCCTCCTTCACAAACTACTAATACAGGTATGGCAAGAACGCGCGTTACCAGAAGATTGGAATACTGGAATTATATGCCCCATACACAAAAAAGGAAACGTTCTTGAATGTTCCAACTTTAGAGGGATTTCCCTTCTTAATACAGCATATAAAATTGTGTCCCTGATACTTAACGAACGACTGACACGGTATACTGACAATATAATAGGATCCTACCAAAGAGGCTTCTTGAAAAATAAATCTACCATTGATCACATATCATCCATCAGACAAATATTAGAAAAAACGACGGAGTACGACATAGACTGCCATTACATCTTCGTAGACTTTAAGGCAGCGTACGATACTATTGACAGACCCCAATTATATTCGGCGATGATCGAATTAGGAATACCAAAAGGATTGATAGAATTAATTAAAATGACAATGATGAAAGTCGAATGTAAAGTGCGCGTACAAGGGGATGTTTCAAAACCATTTAAAACCAACATAGGACTGCGTCAGGGAGATGCGCTATCATGCACGCTGTTCAACCTAGCGTTAGAAAAAGTTATGAGAGATTCGGGAATAAACTTAAAAGGTACGATATATACCCGTAGTATACAAATAATGGCATACGCTGATGATATCGTCATAATTGGAAAAACCCAAAATGAAGCAGTGGAGGCTTTCACACGTATCAAAAATGCCGCAGAAAACATCGGACTTCTGATTAACATCCAGAAAACTAAATATATGCCGGCCATATCAAGAATTCAACAAAATAACTTAGAGGTGCAACACGAAACGATAGAAATGGTAGAAGAATTCTGCTACTTAGGATCACTGATAGACTACAAAAATAACATCCAACGAGATAAAAAAAAGAATATGCGTGGCTAACCGCTGTTATTTTGGCCTGGGCCCTCAACTAAGAGCGAGAAGTATGTCAATAGCAACAAAGTGCAAACTTTATAAAACAATAATACGCCCAGTGCTCACATACGGATCGGAAACATGGGCAATGACGACCCGAGATGAAGAGTTACTGCGAGTCTTTGAAAGAAAAGTATTGAGGACCATATATGGCGGAGTAAATGAACAGGGTCTGTGGAGAAGGCGATATAACTTTGAACTCTATAGACTTTTTGGTGATGCAGATATTGTGAAGACCATCAAAATAAACCGCCTAAGGTGGGTGGGCCACGTTATGCGGATGGATGAGAGTGATCCCACTAAAATAACTATGCTAAACAGGCCGGTCGGAAGAAGAAGAAGGGGGCGACCTAAACTCAGATATCTGGACGATGTACAGGAAGATCTGAGGGAGATTGGAGTGAGGGGCTGGAGAAGACAGACACTCGATAGGGAAGGATGGAAGAATGTTTTGAAGCAGGCCAAGGCTCACGAAAGGGCTGTAGCGCCAACTGATGATGAAGTAAGAAACAATTCGCACCTGGATGAGTAAACCTCTGCATGGGCGACATCTCAATGAGTGCAGCCAAGAATATATCGACAATACAGCGTCGAACTGCTGGTTGACATCAGGAAAGATGTTTCTCGAGACTAAGGGTTTCCTACCTGCCATTCAAGATCAGGTTATTCCTACTAAAAATTACCTGAAATATATTGTTAAAGATCCTCAAGTCCAAACTGACAAATGCCGATATGGATGCCAAGCCCAAGAAACCATTCAACATCTTTCCGGTGCCTGCCAGGCGTTTGTCGGTACTGATTATAAAGAACGCCATGGCTCAGTAGGAAAGATTACCCACCAAGAACTAGCTGACAACCTGAGACTTCTCCTAATCGACCATCTTCCTTATTATCAATATGTCCCTGACAGAATGCTTGAAAATGACAACTACAAGCTATACTCTGTGCTCACAGACCAACCAGTGGCACATAATAGGCCGGATCTCATACTAGTTAATAAACTTACTAGCCAAACAACATTTATTGGAATATGGCGCTTAACGAATAACACAAAGCGAAGAGTGATATATATATATATATATATATATATATATATATATATATATATATATACGTAAGAAGTATATGGGTGTATAATCAGTCAAACTATGTGCCTCTGTCTGACAAGTCACAATTTGTCTGGATGAGCTGGGAGCAGCCCACGGCAGATCGGCTTACCTTACCAGTTATGGCAACGCTGTCAATTCTAATATCACGGCTTGTGAAATAGAGTTGGCTGTACTCTAACGAATATTCTAAGCTCTAATTAATTTGACATATCATAATTCTCGCATAGACAACAGTCGTTGACTAACGTTTTAATTTAATTTTGATCGATTGAATGATGGTGCATGTGCAAAAACTTACTGTTACTGGTTATTAGAACATTGTTATAATTATTTTAAAGTATTTGAAGTATAAAACAATTGTAATTGTAATTTTAGTTAACATTTAAGTATTTTTAAAAATCCATTGCTACAAAAGTTATCCTATTGGTTATGGTGTAAACCATTTCTCAGAATTCTCTCCAGTCGAATTTAAATTTGATTGAATTAGAAGTAGTTGCGGTATGAAAGAGTGGATGTCTCAATAAAATAATATTCAAATTTAACCTAAAATTAGATCAAGAAAAGAAGCCCCTGAGAACTCAGAACATTAAGTAAAAGTTTCACTGAAATTATCTCATCCTTAATTTTGACAACTTCTATAAAGTAGGTACTTACCTCCCAGTTCAAGAGTGACAGGTGTCAAGTGTTTAGCAGCTGCTTCTAAGATAATCTTTCCTACTGTAGAAGATCCAGTGTACAAGATGTAATCAAACCTTTGTTTTAACAATTCAGTTGTTTCAGATACTCCTCCTTCAAAGACCTGGTATGCTTCTGTATCTAAATACTTGGGAATATATTCAGCAAGAAATTTCGAGGTTGCTGGTGCAACTTCAGAGGGCTTTAACAGAACACAATTACCTGCAGCAATTGCACCTGTAAAAAAAGGAAAAAGATGTAAGCACTAGTAATATAACCTATTTATTTGTCGATGTAAACGGAAATTATCTATAAAAGATTTTATGACACTTTTGCCTATGAAAGTCATAAAAAAATTAATACTACGATCTACTACAACTAACTAAAGACAAATTTCTTAAGTATACACCTAATCTATCTATCTCAGCTTCATGCATAAACATCCATATTTATAGTTTATTTTTATGAACGAGAGAGTAATTAGCATAATTTTAACTGGTAGCTCCGACCACTCCATGGGCGTGCTCAAGATTAATTGAAAAATTACTTTGAATAATTGTAAAAAATAAATGAATTATTTCAGTGTTATAAGTGTTATGTGTATGTAAACAAAAGTGACCTCTTTTATCACACACTATATTAGAACTGACTGGCCTACATTAAAAAGGGTTTTAAAAAATTCACATTTTTTTTAATTTTTAAAAATTACAAAAGAGAAAAAGAGTTTTTAAAACCGTCTAAGGTATGTTAAATAGATGAATAAAAATATTAATATAAAACTTACAGCTACTTTTTACAAATCCAAATCAGATTCAGAAGATGAACTTTCAGAACCAAGATTTATAATAACTGGCTCGATCATTTTATCAGTAATATTGTCCAGCTTCCACATTTTTTCCTCTTCTTTAATAGTGTGATTTACTGCCTTTTCCCAGTTTAAAGGTTTTACATTATTTACGGCCTCCAAAAACAACTGTTTAACATCATGAATTTTAAAAGTGTCTTTTTTTAACCACTTGGTTGTGGGCAGTCCTTCTATAAGTCTGGAGTGATAACTTGCATTATCCATTACTATTACACAGTTCTTAGGAAGAAGATCTATCATTTGTTCGAACCATTCTTGAAAGACATCAGCGTTCATGTCTTCATGGTAGTCACCGGTACGAGTTGATTCAAAAGTTAATAAACCACCTTCAACAAAACCGTCTGAACTGCCAATGTGTACTATTATCAGCCTGCGTCCCTTTCCTGATGGTGGGTTTAAACCAGTAGATAAGTTATTTACAAAAGCGTGCCTTTGACTTGTAACAGTTTCATCCTGCCAAAATTTATTTGGTGTATGACCCTCGTTGATCCATGTTTCATCAAGATAAAATATTTTTCTTTTTTGGTTTCTCATTTCCTTTATGGTTCTTAGAAAATGTCTTCTCCATATGACAATATCGCTTCTTTCTAATAAAATAGACTTTCTGGGATTCTTTTTCCAGCGGAAGCCTATTTCTTTTAAAAGTTTCCATAACGTACTTCGACTCATTTCTGGGTAATCCTTATCATCTCGAACTGAGACAAGAACTTTATCCAATGTTGGAAATTCTTGTCTAAAGAAGAATTCATGCACTTTCCGTCGAAGTCCTTCTTTAAAATGATATTCTATTTGAAATTTTGGTTTCCCTGGAGCATTACGTGGCATTTGAAAACTACCACATTTTTCTTCTTTAATAACTCTGTAAATCGTAGATTTCCCAACACCAAGTGTACTGCTAACTAACTCAACGGTCTCATCAACACTTTCACATAAACGTTTGTCTGTAAATGATTTAAAACAATTAAATATTAATGTTTTTTCATTAACTGTTAGAGGACCAATTTTTCGGCGTTTACACGGCACTTCCAAATTTTCCATAACACTAGTATACACAATAAACTGCACCTTGCAACTGAAGTACCTACTTTTAGTGAACTGTTAAGAATTTTGAATACGCCATTTGGACCTTCCTATATACAAAATGGAAAAACCCACTATCACATTTTCTGTGGAATAAATTTAGAAGGTAATTATCTAGTCAATTACTGTCGTAGATTCCTGGAATTAAAGAATTAAATGTTTGATTGTTGAAACCCTTACTTCGTGGAATGCACTAATTTCAGATAAAATAAAACGTTTTATTTTATCTAAAGAATTAAACTTTATTTTGCAAATAGGCAAAGAATTAAACTTTATTTTGCAAATAGATAAAATAAAACGTTTTATTTTATCTAAAGAATTAAACTTTATTTTGCAAATAGGTAGGTACTTATTAAACTTTTATTGGTTATATATAACCAATAAAATAAACATCTTACATTTCTTGCAAATTCATTAGTACCTGTTAACCTCCATCACTCCGACACTGGCAACCTTATTTAGGGATTAGTAACCCTCACAACTATTGTATTCTATTCTGCTCCAACCTTTATACCTGGTGGTCATACTCAATTTAAAATTGTTTTCCTATATACTTCTGTAAACTTGTTGACAAATATCTGTTTTTCATTGAGTCACCCGTATCAACAGTTTAGGGATTTGCATACATAATTTATTGATTTATTACTCTCTCATACATAAAAATACACTATAGAAATAGACCTTTTATTTTTGTCGTTTTTATTAATTTGATTTCATCTTGGTTCTGCATGCTTATCTGATGATTTAACATACTACAAAAGCCCAATTTACTTTAAATAATTTACATCCCAAATTGATGTTTTATAGGGTATACCGAAAACTAGAGAAGATAGAAAAATGTAGTCAAGATGTCATAACTTCTTGTTTCGTTAAAGTAATTATTGCCCAATCAAATCATATCGAAAACGACAGTGTTAAGTGTTCTCTTCGATGTGGTGATTTGATAGAATTTATTGCGAACTATAGTTTAAGCATAATAACGCGGTAAATGAAAGCTTTCTGGGATAAACAATTTCAAGTTTGCAATAACCGTTAAGTGAAACAACTGTCCTTGTAAGACGAAATAGAATTTAATAAAGTGATTACTATTTTAATGGGAATAAGCCACAATTAAAGGTTAAAATAAGTTTATTGACGTTTTAATTTCCACTTCGGAAATCGTTCTCAAAATACAAACATTAATAAATTAAACAAATTTTGTTTTTTGTTACTTGTTGAAAAATTCTTCTAATAATTTAATTTTATCTGACTCAATTATATTGACACTTCAGACATATATTATAAGTACATTTTAAAGTAGACGACTTTAAAATGATATTGCCAATATTGCTGAGTTGCTTCTAAAAAAAATTTTGGTCTAGCAATGGGCTCTGTTTATTAGCCGATATATTTATGGAAGATTCTGAAACAAATATTATTTCTAAACAAAATTTAAAACCAACAGTATGGTATAGATATGTAGATGATGTATTCTCAATATGGCCTCATGTATCAGAGTTGTTGGACATTCCTGAATAATATATATAAACGATACAGAAGAGACAATAACATTTACCATGGAAAAGGAATATAATAACACACTAACTTTCCTGGATGTTTTAATCTCTAAGAACGATACTGGATATGAGACTCAGGTGTATAGAAAACCAACGCACACCAACTGATATTTAAATTTCAAATCAAATCACAATATCAATATTAAAAAGGGAATCATTAAATCCTTATAAGATAGAGCCAAAGCTGCTTGTTCTAACGAAAATTCGTTCTTAGAGGAAAAAGATTTGTTAACATCTGTTTTATTAAAAAATGATTATCCTTTATCGTTGAACAGAACAACTTAGAACGAGATCCTACAGCATACACAAGGAATAATACGAGGAAAATAACAATACCATACATAAAAGGGTTATCAGAAAAACTTAAAAGGATAGGAAATAAATTCAAGATTTCAACAACATTCAGAACAACAAACACATTGAGATCTATTTTGTCTAAAACTAAACCTAAAAATGAACAAGGAAGAACAAATAATTGTATTTATAAAATACCTTGTGAATGCGATCACTTTTATTTATGTGAAACATCAAGGCCATTAAATGTTAGAATAAGTGAACATCAATCTTATATTAAAAATAGAGAAGTTAACAGATCTCAAATATGTAAACACGCAAGGGATAATGAACATAGGGTTAATGGAATGATTCAAGTATAGTCCTAAAAGAAACGGATGGTAAAAAGAGAAAAATCAAAGAAGCGGCTCTAATTATGCTAAATGAGACCACTTGTGTCGCAAATTCCTCGGCAGAATGCAGTAGGATCTGGTTACTCATATTAAAAGGTGAAGATAATAAAAGGAAAATACCACTATTAGTAAGTCAGTATAACATATCGAGGATACATCATTTATGTTTTTTAAATAACAAACATATAAGATCAGAATTTCGTGTTTATTGGGAGTAAACTAAATGTAAGACCAAATACCATGTCAGGGTAGTATTATGAGGTTTTTTCCTGTTTTTTTTAATGATTTAGTGTGGAATCATTAACAGGAGAACTTTACTGTCATCATGGCATGTGGTTGTCTTTTTAAAGACAAATTACATGCTATGATTTTTTTCTGACGGATATTCTAGGGTTAAAGTTGATTTCATGTAATCGAATGAATAAATTTTAAAGTCGTCTACTTTAAAATGTATAATATATGTCCGAATTGTCAATATAACTGATTCAGAAAAAATTAAATTATGAGAAGAATTTTTCACCAAAGAACAAAAAATTAAATTTGTTTAATTTATTAATGTTTATATTTTGAGAACGATTTCTGAAGTGGAAATTGAAACGTCAATAAACTTATTGGAACCTTCAATTGTGGCTTATTCCCATTAAAATAGTAATTACTTTAAAATACCACAAGAACATGGCTTCAGAACGATAGTAGATAATAAAGTGATGTTTGCATTAAAATATACGAATTTAAAAAAATACTCTCATTTTTTATGATTTTTTGCTAATTTAAAACAAATTATCCAAATTGAACTCACAAAGTCCCAAATAAAAGTTTTAAATGTATATAAGGTATACAAATTGAATGCGAGAAACAACAGTTTAAAAATAATTTTTATTATTTGAAAAAAAGAACCATATGCTATAACTTTAGAGCCTAATAAATTATCAGGCTCTAAAGTTAAAGCATATGGTTTTTTTCATATCAGGGCCGTCCTGATTGCTCTGAAATCTCAATGGATTTGGAGCGACAAGAATGATAGGGGACATTGTGATCTCGCCCTCTATAAGGCAAAACAAGTCTCACACGTTTCTGATTTACATCACTAAAATTGCATGTTTTTTCTGTATTTCCTAGACTTTTAGTATTTAGTATTTGCAATAATACTACTGAATGTAGGTAGGCATTAGCTAGAATAAAACGATAATTAGAATTCACTTAAGTACTCTTAAGAAGGAAAGATAATCCAATAATATGTTTACTAGTTGAATAAGAAAGATAAATATAGGTCAAACTGGCAACAGGTGTATGTTTTCCGAAAATTTGATATCCAGTTTGTAAATTTTTTATTAAAATCAACTAGGAAATGTTAATTCCCGTAGGACAAGATCTATAAATAAACACTAAATTTAATTTTAAACAGTTCCAAAGAATAAAACATTAGAAAAGGTTAAATCCGAATATTAGAAATGTTTTTTTTATTTTGTTACTATTATTATTTTGTTAGATATTTCCATTTAAATTTACCTGCAAAAGGTTGCAATGACAATGTTATCGGATAATTCCAAGCTCCCATAATCAGAACAACTCCATAAGGATCATGTTTAATGAAGACATCATCCATAATATTTGGAAGTTCTTTATTGGGTCTCTCGGGTTTTTCGAATTCGCGAAGATTTTTCAAGAGGTAATTGATTTCTTTTTTGACTACATCAATTTCCATAATAACAGCTTCGATTTTATTTTTCCTCAGGTCCTTGTCCAAAGCTTCATATATTTGTTGAGTATTTTCATCTAGTAGTCGTATTAATGCTTTTAATTGTTTTAGTCTAAAATCTACGGATCTTGTTTTTCCGCTATTAAATGCATTCCGTGCGGAATTTACAACTTGTTCGGGATTTTTATCTGACATGGTTATTTCACTAATTTTACACTGTACAACACACTAGAACAACCAGACTAGAGAATAATCTCACACAGCAAGTGTTATACACATTAAATCAGTTATCAGCTTATTATCAGGTAGCTAAGATAACGAAAATACATTCAGAATTTGATAACACTTCGAACGTGGCTGAGTGTCGACGATGCCGCTATTTCAACTTTACATTATTTTCAGTGATCTATTTTTGATCAGTTAGATCTATTAGTTAACGTACAGCATTCAGTGTTAAAAATATTAATACATCATCACATCATCTCTACCATTTAACTCGCCACGAAGCGGAAATATAGTTTTTTTTTATTTATTTATTTATTTAATGTCGTTCGAACCACTGAGGTTATAGACGACAACAATGGAAGATACATAATAAAACAAAGAAAGGTCAGAATATTAATTACATACTAACATGAAAGTATGTGATTTGTGATATAAACTAGATTTTAATTTAAATATCTTTTATGCCTATAGCCGTTAAAAAGTTTATAATGTTTAGATGATTATTGTCTCTAAAAAGCCCGCGTATGTCTCTGATAAGGTTGATACTTCTCGTTTCATGGAAAATTTGACATTCGATTAAAATGTGTTTTACTGTACTGTTGAATTGACACTGGTTGCAGTATGGGGGGCGGTTGTTTCGTGTGATTTGGTAAAGATCGAAGTCGAGTAAAGATGACTTGTTTTTTTTTTCTAGGTAACAAAAAGGCTTGTTTTTGTAAAGAATTGTCTTTAATTTGACTTGCGAACACTGCGACCATTTGTTTTGCCACGCACAACTAACTACGTTTTTAAGATCACTTGGCACTATTTTATTTAGTTGAACTTGACCAACACTTGTCGCTGCTTCGTGAGCTAGGCGGTCCACAACCTCGGTACCGTGTACTCCAATATGAGATGGAACCCAGATTAATACCACGTGTTTGTTTTGCTTTGCAGCAATTTGAATTCTTTTGTAAATGTCTTTATGAGTAGAGTTGCTGGAGTATATGTTTTGGATGTCACAAAGGGCATTAATTGAGTCAGTTATGATTGTGTAATTTCTCTGGTCCGTTTTGTTAGTAAATTTTAGAGCTTCAAGGATTGCGTATAGTTCTGCATTGGAGATAATCCAGTTGTTATGCAACTTAAATTTAGCATTATGAGTATACAGACAATGGCTGCCCCCACTCCGTCCGTTGTTTTTGATGCATCTGTATAGATCTGTCGGTAGTCGCTAAATCTATCCATAATATCTTTGAAGTGGTTTATTAATATCGCTGGTAGGAATTCATGTTTATTAAATTTTGATAGATCAGTGATCACTGCTGGTTTATTTACAATCCATTTAGGAGGAGGGTTTTCAGAAGGGTGGTATATTATTGGGAATATTACGCTATATTTATGATGTAATCGGTTAATTTGTTCATAGAAAGGAAGATTACATTGAAGGTGAGATGAGAAGTAGTGGCCGAAACGATTGTTATGAACGTTATGGTAGACTGGGTTATTTGGAGAGGATAGAACTTTACAGCAAACTTTTTACCCAATTAAAAAATCTCTTCTAAATTCTAGAGGGGTTTGCTCTGACTCACTGCATATACTTAGTATGGGTCTTGTTCGAAAGGCACCCAAAGCGACTCGCAGTCCCCAGTAGTAGCAGTATTTTGAATTACATCTATTTCTTTAAGGACAAATTTCTTGGCTGAGTTATATACCACTGAGCCGTAATCAATTTTTGATTGAACTAAGGATGAAAAGATTCGTAGTAGAATTGCCGTATCGCTGCCCCAGATTATATTCGACAGTGTCTTCAAAATATTAATGCTTTGCAGGCAAGTACCATTTAAATTTTAATGTGAGTTTTCCAAACCAATGTTTTGTCAAATGTAAGACCAAGGAATTTTATTTCCTTTACAAAGATCAGATTCTTACTGTTAAAATTGGATTATCCTCTTTTCGCTTTTTTGAAAAGAGCAAGCATTTTGGTTTTTCGTTAGAGAAGCTGAGTGCTGTTCTGTCAGACCGTTTCTGTAGATTATTTAATGTAAGAGAATCAGATCGTCTGCGTAGTCTTCCTTTAACTGTTTGTTGACATTGTTCCAAGATATCGTTAATTGCAACAAGAAATAAAGTTACACTTAAGACCGATCCTTGGGGGACTCCGTTTTCCTGGATTCGAGGTGATAATAGTGTTCCATTTGCTCGTACCTTAAATGTTCTGAGTTGAAGAAAATTTTGAATAAATAAAATTTTGAATAAATTTTAGAAATTGTCCATTAATACCCCAGTAGTGAAGCTTTTTTATTATACCATATCTTCATGTGCATTCGTAGGCCTGTGTTATATCGCAGAAAATAGCTAGACAGTGTTGTTTGTTAATGAGTGCTTCGTGATCTTCGGATTCAAGATCAACTAGGTTATCCGTCGTTGATCTATTTTGACGAAAGCCGTTTTGCTCCGGGATTGGTAATTTTTTATCTTCCAGAAACCATGTAAGACGACGGTTTATAATCTTTTCGAATAGCTTACAGGTTGACGAGGTTAGGGATATTGGTCTATAGGACTGATGATCTGTTTTCGATTTTTGAGGTTTAGGGATTGGGATAATATGATTCTGACCAAGACTTTGGAAAGTAGTGCTGTATTCACATTTGGTTCAAAACATTAAAAAGGTATGTTCTAGCGTTTGTGCTTAGTTTTTGGAAAAAAATTATTGGTATATCATCTGGACCCGGAGAAGAGTTTTTTATGCCAAACAATGCATCGCCCAGTTCTTCTAGTTAAATTGGAGAGTTCATGTAGTCATCCGTATTCTCTGTGATCATTATCTCCTTCTTGTCATTTCTAAATTTAAATTGAAGAAAATTTAGACAGTAGTTGTTAGTGCTGGAATTTTGTTCGTAATGGTCTGCAAAAATTTCTGTGATTTATTCTGTTGAGGTAATTAATAGATCATTATGTTTTAAGAAACTAATTTGGGCGTTTTGCTGTTTTCCAGATAGTTGAATTTTTCCCCATAATACAGACAGGGGAGTAGAATTGTTGATGGATGCCACGAAAGATTTTCAGTTTTGTTTTTTGGTTTGCTTAAACTGATATCGAGATTCAGCTCTTAGTTTTTTATATTCTATTTGATTTTGTGTAGTAGGACATCGTCTGAATTTGTTAAAAGTTCGCTTGTATTTTTTGATGGCTTCACATTTGCTATTCCACCACGGTACTGGCGTGTGAGTTTCTAGAGTTTTGGTTTTTCCGACTGATTTGTGCCCTGCGTCTAATAGTACCTCAGAGAATGGTAGATAAGTTGAAGATATATTTGGCGTACTAGGGTCAGGGAGATATGGGAGTTTTTGGTCTACTTGGTCTGAGAAGAGTGTCCAATTTGCCTGGTCTAATTTCCATTTTGAGAGAGGAGTAGTTAAGGCGGTTTTAAAAGGACGGGTTATAAGAAGAGGAAAGTGATCACTACCGTATAAGTAGGGATATACATCCCAATTTAAAGATGTTTGTAGGATTGGATCTCACATGCTCAGGTCGATAACTGAGGATGCTCCTGTTTGTATATTAAATTTTATGGGTTCCCCTGTATTCAAGATGTTTATATTGTTACTGTCAAGTAATCGTTCTAGCACTAATCCTTTTAATGATCGAAATTTGGATCCCCAGTAAGGGCTTTGACTATTAAAATCTCCTAAGAGTATACGGGGATCTGCTGAAGTAGTTCCTCAATGACGGCAGTTTAAAAATTTTCACTCAGTGGAATATAAATGTTTCATATTGAGATTTTTATATCACTATTAATTGATAGTGATATGTGATTGCAACAGCTTCTAAGGATGTATTTAAAGGTATTAGTTCTGCTTCGCACATTTTGTTGATATATATATATATATAGTGATGAGTGCCTTAAGAACCGGCAAAATAACGCAAAAGATAGAAAACATAATACGTTGTGAAATAAAAAGAGATGTAACTAGTAGAGGTGGGAAATTATCGATAGAAACCTCTAATTTACATTACATTACACTAGGACTATCGATAGTTTCCCACCTTTAGACGTTAGCTTATCAGCTAGTTGACTTCAGTCATAATATTACAAGTATGACGTCGAACATTAACATTTTTTAAATTTCGCATAAAGTAAAAACTGATTGAAGGCAATAAAGCAAATGTAAGTAAACAGTTTAATTAGTAGTAATTTGATAATTAATTCTGTGTTGACGAATACAGAATAACAAGCTATCATAATTCTGTATTGAGAAGAGTATATGTGACGTCTCAAATCACAGTTTATTATTGATCAATACTTTAATTTTGGATAAAAAAATACACTTAAACTGTCTTTACTTACATTACGTGATACGTATTACTATGACTGAAGTCAACCAGCTCATAAGCTAACGTCTGAAGGTGGGAAACTTTCGATAGATCTAATGTAGTGTAAAGTAAATTATAGGTTTATGTCGATAATTTCTCATCACCTCTACTACTTTCATCTCTTTTTATTTCACAACGTATTATGTTTTCTATCTTTTGTGTTATTTTGCCGGTTCTTAAGGCGCTCATCCCTGTATATATATATATATATATATATATATATATATATATATATATATATATATATATATATATATATATATATATATATATATATATATATATATATATATATATATATATATTGCTCCTCCACCACTTGCTTTATCTCTATTGGTCCTGTTTTTATAAAAGCGTTTAAAACCTTTTAACCTAACATGGTAAGAATCTTTGAAATGAGTTTCTTGAAGGCAAGTAACTGATGGCGTTTGTTGAGCAATTAGCTTTTGTAACATTTTGCAACGGGTGTGGTGCCCGTTAAGGTTCCATTGTATAATAGATCTGAATGTTAAGTTCTTAAGGTTTTTTGAGAGGATGAGAGTTTGCTGTCCATTGTTGCAGATGTTCTGAATTGATAGAGTTAATGCTGTAGTTTTCTTTTAATGTTTGTAATTTTTTTTTCAACTTTTTTGAGCTTTAAAAGTACATAGTGTCCAGATCTTTAAGAAAACCTGGTACATTGTCTGTATAGGTTTTAAGAAGATCCAATATGTCTGCGTTGTGTGGGGCTGATTCAAAGAAATTTAAAGTCTGGTTATAGTTGAGTGTAAAATTGTTTTTATGTCTTCAAACATTTGTTGTAATGGTTGCATTTCATGGTGAATGGATTTTTCCGGTTTTATTTTCTTAGGTTTGGGTTTTTGAAATGTGGGTTGTTTTTGGAGGTCTTCATGCGGCGGTGTACACTCTAACGTTTGTCGTTTAATGGAAACCGTTTGAGTTTCTTGGGCTACCGTTTCAGATGTTTTCATTGATTCCGTATTCTCTTTATTTTGTTCTTTGGAATTTACATTGACATTTTGATTAACTGAAGATGCGCTTATGTTTTGATAAGACTCATCATTAGACACTAGAGTGTTGGCGGCTTCTGTGCATTACTTTTCTTAGTTTTCTATAGGTATTTGATATGTTATTAAAAATATTTTAATGATTGCATAGATTAATGTTAATAAAACGGAAACAATATAATTAAATTTTAATATAATACCAATACCTATTGATGTATATTTTATTATAAAATAAATATTTTAACTATTGCTGAAATGTCAGTGACTGCTACTCAGTTACTTCAAATATACTGCTTTCCAAATTATCCAATGAAAACTTAACTTCTTTTTTAAAAAATTATTGTAAATTGAATATTCCAAGTGAAAGGACTCTAAAGAGAATCCATGCCAACTCGTTGTATTCGTCAATAATAGATAATATAAAAACTAATATTAGTGACAATTACTTCTACGTGTGTGTTGACGAAATCACTGATTCGTCAGAAAGATATATCACTCATTTAATGATTGGTGTTCTAACTATCAAATTCTATTAAATTTCATACAAGCAATTAGAAAAAACCAATTCTGCAACAATATCGTGTTTTGTACAAGAAGAAATATCAAAATTTTTTTTTCCTGCAGCTGTTCCTAGCCATAAATTATTGCTTTTTTTCCGATGCTGCACCATACAGGGTCAAGGCAGGACAAAATTTAAAAATATTGTATAAACTTTATAAAAAAATGCTTACAAACATTCCACTTCCACCAGTCCCATTCTAACACGATGAAGAATATGGTTGGAAGCCTCTTTTTTCTATTCAGACTATTTCATAGATTTAAAAAATATATGCTTTATTGCGTATGCATATTGATGCTTTAACGGATGAAAGTTACCAATCTCTACTAGATGGTAAACAAATTTTTAAATATATAGATAGAATAGATTTCGGATATATAGATAGTGTAAGCTCATCATGACACATCCTAAGTATATAGTTTATAATCTTTCTTATATTGACAATGAGCAATTGTACCTGTTAAACATTACCTGTTACGCATACCTAAATATTTTATTCTAATTCAGTATTTTATAATAATAAATGTTGAAAAAATAAAACACTTAAATGCAGGAATTAAATGGTTTAGATGAAACATGTCCAAAATTGAAAATGAATATCTTCAAATGAACATAACATAAAAAATCGAAATAGATAAGGCACATACATTTAGATAAGAATTACTAAAAACAGTGTTCTAAAAAGTGTTTCTGATTATAGCCTTCCTCATACTCCTATTACCAATGTGGGAGTTTGATAAGAATACTGAGACTGACAAATCTAATAAAGGATAAGGTGCAAGGCAAACAAAATAACAATCAAGTGATATAATCTAAATTAAGAATAGTTAATAAATAAAAAATACCTGCTACTGGTGAAAGGGAAAGCTGCAGAGGATAATTCCAAGCACCTAAGATGAGGACAACTCCATAAGGGTCATGCAAAATATAAAGGGAATCCAATGCATTAGCTAAACTTTTGGACGGTTTCTCAGCTTTTGTCCAGTCATGGATATGCATCAATATGTATTTAATCTCGTTCTTGATAACATCAACTTCCATTAAAATAGATTCGATTTTACTTTTTCTGAGATCTTGACCTAAGGCATCAGCGATAGCTTGTGTATTTTCATCGAGCATTTTTACAAGGTTTTTCAACTGTTTTATTCGGAAGTTAACAGATTTTGTTTTTCCGGTTTCAAAAGTATTCCTGAGAGAATTAACAACATGTTCGACTTTTTGAGACATCCTGAAGTAGTTTTTTGAATATTCAATTTTCTTTAGGAAACACTACACATGCACTTCTTTACTTCGTTTGCTTAATTAACTGTGATGAATATGCTGAGATCATTAGCCGCTTATTGTGGTTAACCAGTTTACCAATCAAAACAAAAAAGTAAAAAACAATCTCTAGCTTGACACAGAACATATGAAAAAAATCATTGTCATCATTTGATCATACCTTGTTATGACAGCAAGGACATTGTGAAGTTCAAACCAAATAGGAAGTTCTTAAGCATACGCGGTACGGTTTTAAGTATTTAAAATAAAAAAAATAAATATCTTTTCGAAGTCTTAAAAATATAAACCCAAATTGTTTATAGCATCCAACAAAGTATAAAACGAATAAAACACATAATAATTAAAATATTAATAATAGAATATTCAAAAGAGCTGAAGAATAAAAATAATTGAAGAAAATACGCTTTTACCAACAACAAACTTGATATAAAAACAGAAGAAATAGCGTATTACACAACAGGTTTAGAAAAGCAAAGTATACCTGTTAGGTACACATGAACTTCCCAGTAAGTGTGTTTACACTTTTCTTTTCATATTTTGTGATACTTTTAGTTATAAAATGCAAGTTACTTCTGTATGTGTACAACAGAACAATGTAGCTATTATAAGAATATTTTGTGTTAAAATAACATTATTATTATTATAAAAATTATAAGAAAACAATACCATATAATTTTTGACTGCTACAATATATCAACCTTATACGATATTAACCATACTTAAAACGATTGTTGATAGAACCAAATTTATTCTGGCAAAGATTTCTGATTAATATTGTATTAGTAGCCACATCCTTGCAGAAGTTGCATACTTCGTGGCGCCAATATTCCATGCATAATATGTATTAAATCAGAAAATTAAATAAACCATAAATAAACCCATCATGCAACCCATTTTGCAACCAAAAATCACGCATGTAGTAATAAGGGTTATATAAATACAATAGACTTTATAAATTTCCAACTTCTTAATATGCCCTATCCAATTTTAAGCATAGGCAGTTCTTTTGGAGATCCTTTAATTTTTGTAGGCTAACATACAATTTGTGTGCCATTTTTGAGCCGCAATGAGAATTTTCTGCGAATTCTATTTTGTGTAATGCAGAAAAATATATATCACAGGGCGGATCCAAAAAGGAGTCCATATTTGCAGGGGGGCATATTTGCAGTTCAAATGGATTTAATTTCAAATACATATCCCGTTTGTCACAAGTAAAACGTTTTTAGTTTTGGGGTGTTTCTTTACACACTTTGGACTTCATGGGGTTTTACCATGAATTTGAAATATTGTTAGGCAAAGTTCGCCAGGTATTCGAATTATTAATAACATCAATATTTCTAATCGGCGAAGAATAAAAGTTAACTATTTTTGTTGGGAATAAGCCACAATTTTCTTTTAAAATTAGGTTTATTTGACGTTTCGTTTTCCACTTCGGAAATCGTTCTTAAAATACAAAACATTAATAAATTAAACAAATTTTGTACGAAAAGCTACTGTGAAAGTCTAACTTGAATATCAAGCCGCAGGATGAAACTGAAGAAATCTCAGATTGGGAGAAAGAACCAAATATTCTCAGAAGTAATAAAAAGGCACGAGAGAAGATGGAGTCAAAGTTATTGGCACAACACAATATATGAAGAGATTCCTAGGTTGAGATAGGTAGTTCTGGCTTAATATATAGTAGGTACGGCGGTTGACACCTTACAAGGACCCTCTCTCTTACCGCAAGCTTGCATTGATAACTAATGTAGATACTGATACTAAAAGAACTTTATCAAAAAAAGAGTTAAATCTATAATTAACTTAAGTACCTATACATTTCAAAAATTTTTTCAAAAATGGATAACCTACAAATATAACCACTTTTTTAATAGGAGATTGCACAATACAACAATTAACAAGGAATATGTTAAAATATTTATATACTTAATTCATTATCTTCTTCTTCCGTATTTTCCGCATCATTATTATTTAATTCAATAATAAATTTATTTCTACCATTAATGTGTAAATGTCCAATCTTCTTATAGGATTCTTCAACTTTGATCAATTCGGCGATTCTTTTCTGGCATTCTTCTGTGGTAATATTAGATGCTTTTATTTAATTACCTCAATTACCTTCTTATCAAATTTAGGAAATGTATTTGCACGCGTTATACTTGGTTTTAATTGTCCCCAAATTAACTCTATAGGATTGAAAACACAAAAACAGGGAGAGTCTCAATATATTGTGTTCATGCTTTTTCGGTAATACTGTCTACAACGTATAATTTGTTAAATTGCTCCATGTGTAGAACTTAAATCAATTGTTTTGTTTTATAAAAATCTTAGAAATACCTACAAATCATTTTTCATTAAAAGGCTTTGCAGTTCAGCTTTGGTATTTGGTATCTTAGTGAGCTGTCAGGAACGGTATGAAGTGTTGTCAAGCACTACTACACTATTTGGCTCCAAGTTTGGGATCAGTATTCGGATCGGATTATTACGTATTAAGTAATTCATACGCCGGTTTCTCGACAGATTACTTCAAGCATGCTTCTGACAATCCTCCAATCCAGATTTTTCAGTGCATGGCCTATCTTGGGTAAGACCAAGTTCTTGATGTCATAATTGCACACGACTTTCTTCAAATTAGTTAGAGCACGCCATATATCCTCGTAGCTTGCCCTGTCTTCGGGCTTTGACTTCCTGGTCACCATATACAGCAAAGATCGAGGACCATCTTCTAATCTCCGTACTTTTCCAACTTTAGGCTGCTGATTTTTTAACTCGTTCAAACGACCGAACTTCTTATAAAATACGGATGAGATTCCTTTACTCGTCTCAAGATCTTGGGCAGCACAGTGGGCTAGAGGGACGTTATGCGAAACATTAAAAAGATCCTGCTGAACTTCTGTGGTCATGCCGAATCTAGCACGCTTTCTCTCTGCATAATTTGACATAAATTCATTAAAGCTTGGTCGGCGGTCATCTTTGATCTCATGTTGAAGGGTTCGTGCTTCTTCTGTTTCATTTGAGCCAGCATAAGGTGCAAGACGATTTATGTGAACTACATTTGGTTTACCTTTCGGCAACTTCTTAATTCGGTATATTACGTCATTTATTCTCTTTTTAATTTCATACGGACCTTCTCATTATCTTTGCAGTTTAGGAGACAAGCCACGACGACGTTGTGGATTATAAAGCCAAACAAGATCACCTACTTCATAGCTTTCATTCTTGCATCGAGAATCATATTGATCTTTCATTCTGTCTCTGGCTAACTCGATGTGTTTTCGGGCAAGTTCATGAATGTTGTTCAAACATCAGGTAGGTTGGAGTCTGGTCGGTAGTTTCATTCACGACCGAGCGGTAGGCCATTAGGAATAAATGAATGTGCTGGTCCCAATCTCTTTGATGTTCTGATACAACTTTGGACAGGTGTTTACCCATTGTTCGGTTCATCCTCTCGACCATTCCATCTGCTTGAGGATGCAGAGGTGTCGTTCTGGTCGTATTGATACCAATCAATTTACAAACGTTTTGGAAAAGGGTTGACGCGAACTTTCGCCCTTGGTCGGAGTGGATCTCCAAGGGAACACCAAATAGGCTAAAGAAATCTCTAACAAGTACCTCTGCAACGGTAGCAGCTTCTTGATTTGGTATCTCATAGGCCTCAGTCCATTTTGTAAAATAATCCATGGCCACCAGGATATGTTTATTTCCATCATTCTTCTCTGGAAGTGGACCTGCAATGTCGATTGCTACTCTTTTCATAGGACTACCAACATTGTACTGTTGCATGGGTGCCCTCTTTTTACCAATTGGACCATTACTAGTTGCACATAGTTCCCATTTCCGGCACCATCTTCTTACATCCAATAGAACCGTTCTCGAACCTTTTGCAGAGTCTTCGTAATACCAAAGTGTCCACCTGATGCACCGTCATGGAACTGACGCAATACTTCTGACACTTTACTTTTAGGTTCAATCAACTAAAGCTTAGATTCTGTACCATCATTGTTCTCAAAGGTTCTGTACAGAAGATCATCTTTTAGCACTAGGTAATTCCATTGGCTCCAGTAACACTTGGCTTCTGGACTACATGCACTTATGTCTTGCCAAGAATGTCTTTCACTTCGACGCATCCAATCCAATACTCTTTTTATACATGGATCATCTGCTTGAGCGTCTTGTAGCTGTTGAGGCTGCCATTGATCATTATTGACGGTGGTTCGTCTCACGGGGCAAAGTCGTTCTTCTAAGTTAAGACAGTGGTTACAATTTGCACTGTATGGCCGTTTTGACTGAGCATCAGCATTTGAATGACTTTTTCCAGCCCTGTGTTCGATCTGTTCTAGCTTTCTGACTGTTGTATTATTTTCTTGCAATTTACGGCGAATGTGACCTACGTCATCACCATTCCAACATCTGGTTTCGCGTCTCTTCAGCATCGTGTTAAGAACTACTTTGCGTACGATTTCCTCCAGACGTTTATCGTTTTGTTCGTCGCTCTCTTCAGATGTTCGTACTCGATAGCTCGACTAGCTGTCTCGTGTTCCAAGGCAATGGCGAGCGCTTCATATAAAACTTTCGGTCTTGCTAGTCGTAAAGCTTTCTGTAGTTCACTGTCTCTCAACCCGTTGATGAAAGTATCTACAGCAATTTCTTACAATATGTTGTCTGGTGCCTCTGGATAAGCCAACAGCGCTATACGAGCAACATCTGCTTCAAATTCTTACAAACTCTCACTTGCTCGTTGAATTCTACTTCTTATTTGTACTTTGTAGACTTGTTATAGATGGGCATCTCCGTAAAGATTGTGTAGTCGAGTGAACAAGGTCTGGTAACATTTTTCTTAACCCTTAGGAATCGATCTTATGATATCCGCAGCATCACCTCGTAAAGCAGAAGTCAAGGAAACAGCTTTTTCTTGTTCTGTCCAATGATTGGCTGTAGCAATAGCTTCAAATTGTCTAAGGTATATGGACCCAGAAGACTTTTCATCAAATGGTAGCAATTTGAATCTCATATAATGTGTTGTTTCGTCTCTAGGTGATTCTTCTTTCACTACCGGATCTAAAACTACCGCATTAACTGATGTTAGTACTTTCGTCTTAGTTATCATGGTCTCTAATTGTTTGATCTTTTCTTCTATTGCTAAGTTGCTTCAATCATTTGCGAGACGTTTTTAAATTTATTATCATTTTTTCTAGAAGTTTCTTCAATCAATTGCGAGACATTTTCAAATTTCTCATTTATTTTTGTTGAAACTGTTTCTTCTGCTGAGTGAAACTGGAATGTCTCTGGGTCATCTCCATTCTTGTTAAGAACATTCTTCAGTCGCTCTTGGAGTATCTTTTTGGACCCGCTACAGTCTTCATCGCGTTCTTCTAGTTGCTCACGCAACTATTTTACTGAAAGTTGTACTAGCAGCATCTTTGGTCAGGCACACACGTATTTTACAAATGTTTTCTTTTCATAAAGATCACTAATGAACTATGCGGTAGTTCGGTAATGATCTTTAACAGAACATCTGACAGAAGTATTGTTCCCGACGAACAATACTTTCCAAAAGTTCAAAAGTCTTTTTCAAAAGTCACTGCTAAATTTATTTTTAAACCCCACACCTGACACCACTGTAGCGAGAAACAATAAAATGATCGGTTCGAATTTATATAAATATATTTATTTATAAGTTTACAGCACGATTATATCTTATCAATTAACTTAACTCATAAAAGGTCTGCTTATATACAAAAGATATTATGCACTAGAATATTCTGGAGTAGTTCGCCTCTAATTCGTTTGTTTGACGGGTCGATCTCTCCCGCGCTCGATTCATTTGTTAGGTTTTTTAAGATATTCCTGCCATAATAAAGCCACATGTCCATTTTCAATATAAAATCTTTAACAGTTTTCGATATATTGGAAAAAATTGATTTTCATTTTCTAATGTCAAAGGGCTGTAACTTTTTTCATGTGCACATTTGTACTAAGGACAGTTAGGTTCAATCGAACTATTTTTGGTCGCATAATACGCGATTTAATTTATGACCCATCTTTTTGTTACACCTTGTATATTACGTCTGTTAACTATTTTTGAATTTCCATAACTACTTGACGTTTGTTTATTGTTTTAAATTTAAAGCTCATTTTCTTTATAAAATTTTGAAGAGTCTTATCATAGCGGTTGATGTTCTGACTGGTTGTTTCCAATTCTTCTTAATTGTAGGTATTTCATTGCTTCTTTAACAATCGTATATTGTGGTATATTGTGGTTTTCAGTAAGTTTATAAGTGAAGTATCTGTATATCTTAAAAATTTGTAGTCACATCGCTTCTTGCGATGATAGCATCTATTTTTAACTATTTTCTATCCCACTGTTGAAAGTGCAATTTCTGTTAAATTAAAAGTTGCTGGTACCAACAGTTTTTTACTAAAGCCGAATTAAGATTTTTATATACATTAAAATATACTTGCTGGGTTTCAGCATTTAAATACATTTAAATCT
The DNA here is from genome assembly GCF_040954645.1 of Diabrotica undecimpunctata. NCBI lineage: Eukaryota > Metazoa > Arthropoda > Insecta > Coleoptera > Chrysomelidae > Diabrotica > Diabrotica undecimpunctata. The sequence continues at coordinate 38,475,267 of NC_092805.1, read as the reverse complement.
TTTTTACGAATATTTTTTTTTCAGGAATTACATTCGCACCGGCACTGGCACTGGCACTGACACTGGCACTTTCTACAATATCAGTGTTGTTATCGTACGCAATATTTTCAACCACATTGTCTCATGGAAGTCATATCACTATTCCAAATAATTAAGTTTTTGGCAAAAAACACCCTATACTCTACTATACAAACTGCTTTCCAACTAAAACGCTACGAACATGCATCCAGTCGGTTGTAAAAAGTATAAAATGAGATGGGATCACATTTCCCCCGATTTTAAGCATTCCAAAATATATATTACCTCGACTATACTTCGTAGTATCATGTGTTTTTGCTACCCTAAATTTCTTTAAATTTCTTTAAATTTAAACTTATCAATCTTTCGTAGACTATTATAAACCATTCGACTGCGTAAATTGGCACAAAATGTGGAAAATACTTAAAAGAATGGGGATCCCATAGAGAAAAGGCGGCAAATTCGGACCCCCAATTGGTTTTTACTTAATAAAATTTATACTAAAGTAGTTTGAATTCTAATTTAAGAAAAAAACTAAACTAATATTATCTAGGAGTAACTTTCCGTAGTTTGAAATATTATAAAAATATATATTATATGACTGAGTTTACGAAATAGGCACTAAAAAAAGTGCTGTAAATTTTCCTCCTATTTCGTATCTCCTAGAAATCCAATGGATTATGACTGGTGTAGAAATAATTCACAGTTAAATAAATATATAAATATATATTTTATTTTTAAAATAGAATGATTAACAAACTGGGTACATATCTGACTTTTAAGTGACTTAAATACAAAAATAAATTAGCTTTTTCATAAAATGTGTAGGCCTATGATTGTTTTAAGATTGAATCTAGTTTACTGGCCGAAGTCGCATATGTAAGCATGTTTTTCCGCACTGGTAGAATCAACATGTACTCAACATTGACACATTAGGCATTTGATCCACTGTTCACCCGTCACTGACTTGGACCATTGTTCGTTGCAGAATATGCACGTCACATCCGATTCATCCGCTGTTTCTTTTTCTTCTTCTTGTGCCACTCCTATCGGTGATTGGAAATCATCAAGGCTATCCTGACCTTGTTTACAGCTGACCTAAATAGTTCATTAGTGGTACAGGCAAACCACTCTCTCAAATTACGCAACCATGACATTCTTCTACGGCCAGGATTCCGTTTTCCTTCTATTTTTCCTTGCGTGACCCAAATATTAGAGTTTTTTTCATTTGATCGTTGACAAAATTCCTGGATCTTTTCCTATCCTTCGCATTACTTCAACATTTGTAATTTTTTCAACCCAACTTATCTTCAGCATTCGACGGTAGCACCACATCTCGAAACTGTCAATATTTTTTATATTGTTCTGCTTGAGAGTCCAGGCCTCTACACCGTATAATAGCGTGTTAAATACGTAGCCCCTTAGAATTCTTAATCGGAGAGGGATGCTTATATCTCGGTTGCAGAAGAATTTCCTCATCTTTATGAAAGTGGCCCTGGCAATTTCGATACGTCTTTTCTACTCTCTAGGACATATCGCACATCGCTCTCGTGTACACCTCTTACGCATTAAACGTACATACTCGACATAGCAAAGTATTCATTTTAACTTATGTATTTTTAACACAAGTTGTAAAATAAAGGTGTTTTTAATATTAACTGTGTTCGAATAAAATAAAAATACTTCAACTCACAATCTACTGTTACTTTAACATCGAACTACATCTTGTTTCGACGAAGATTGATTAATCGGAATCTTTTATATTCAACCACTTAGAAGTTTGATTTTCGTCTTATGTTGAGGAAAAAGGATATTCACAACCCTCTCAAACTTGAAAATATGCAAGCCCCTTGAGTTAAATACTAGTGTACATATTGTTAAAGTGTTGTAAAAACTTTACTTGTTATCTTTTCTATTCCTACAATTAATTTTCATACAGTATCGATTGATTCCATCAATTATACGTAAACATAACGTTTGTTTGTATTATATACTTTGCGATATTACAGCGACTCGTTCTATATGAAGGTTAGGGGACAATAAATGTTATTAAGGTTTAACGACATAATATGCTGAGTCTAAATATAATAACAAGTGGTTGTGCGAGATGTGACCTATAAGTGATAATGACATTATTTTCTGCATAAAATGATCAAGTCGATAAATTTTCTGGAATTATTACAAAAATTACTTGTTAAGGTAAATATAATCAAAAAAATACTATAATAATTATTACTTACTATTTTCACTTGTTGTTTGTTATAATAAACTTTTGCAGGTAATAATTATTTAATTAAGTTATAATACTGGATTTTATTATTGCTTAATTAACATTTTCTGTAACTGTGTAAAAGTGATTGAGCTGCAAATTATTTGAGCATTATTGATTACCGTAGAATGGGGTGACATTGTAAACTCTTTCGGTATTTTTTTGTATAACTTTTAAATGGGTTATTCCAAAAGATATGAAAAATTCGCTAATAGATAAAGCGATATTTATTTAATCTACTAAAACGAGGGTACCGTTTGCTTTAACTCTGATTTGAGTGCATATATAAATTAGCAGGAGAAGTGTTCCTGTGTATGTTAATCCCCAAATTAAACTAACGCAGGAAGTTAAAATTTTTAAAATTTAAATATTTAAAATAGTAAATCTTGGTTTTTTACTTATTTATGATTCAAATAAATTAAATATAGTACTGTAAAAGTCTTATATTTAAATGTTAATCATCATTTATCCATCATATTGCAATTATGCTAGTCAAAAAACACTAGTAAATAATAATACACTCAGATATTATGAAACTAATAGCCTAAGATTTTATAAATTAAAGAAAAAAATGTTTGCCAAAATACATTAAAAAATAAAAAAGTTACGACTCCTAAAAAATTGTCACAATTTGAACACATTATCATTTATGCGTGTTTCAAACAAATTGGAGTGTCACATCTCATGCATATGTAAAAAGTCTTTCTATCTTTATTTCTTGAACAAACAAAACATTTACTGCTTGTCCTACGTCGCTTAGGTCCCAATTGATATACTTCTGGTTGCTGAAAAGAATGTAGTGGTCGACCCAAGAAAGGGTTTCGTCTTCGTTGGTTTGGAAACTCAAATAAGCTGCATACTCAATTCTTTCAAAAAATTCGTCTATTTAAAGTTTTCTGTATTTGTTTTATATATAACTTGAGCATTCACTCCAGCTGTATTCAAAAACGAAAAAATAGTGTCAAAGTCCAACGACGGCTATTTCTTGATACGCTGTAATTAGCAGATAACTTATCGCATGTGTCGCATGTGAATTGTAAAAGTCGATAATTTCAGGTAATTTCTTTTTATCAGTTTCTTCGATTATAGTATCATCATAATGCAATGTAGAAAAGAGGATTACATTTTGTTTTACTTTTTTGGCACATATGAGACAGTCGTTATATTTTCTTTGAGGGCAAATTTTGAACTACGAATTTCTCTTCCTCGTGTGTTCAGAAGTGCTGTTTGAAATTGCCTTTTATTCTTCCTAACTGTCCCAACCGATGAAAGATGATGAGTTGAAGTAGATTGGCCATGAGCGGATAACTGGTAAACCAGTTATCGAAATTAATATTAGGTTTAGTACCGGAAACTGGCCCAATCAAACGTTCAACTATGTTTTGCGGATTATTACTTTGTCGGAAAGGTCCTTCTGGCTGTGTACCGACGTAACTTTTCATGTTTATACAGTAGTAAGTTTTGGAATCCACTAGCGTAAATACTTTTAATCCATTCGCTGGCTTATTCGGTATGTATTGAAAAAATGACAAACGTCCCCTGAATGATTCCAGTTTTTCGTCTACTGTAAGATGTTGACTGGGTATATAGTGTATCTTAGAGTTGCCAACGAATTGATCAAATAATTCTCTAACTGCTGCCAATTTGGCGATCAATTTTTCAAAGAACAAAATGGAATGTCTTTGTTGTGACATTATTGTTCGAATGAGATCAATACCGCTGCCATCAGTATTCCAAAGATCTGAAATATTTTGTCGGTTTGACTTGTAAAGTCCAGTCAAATAGAGCAGACCTATAATAGCTTTGATTTCTTTTTGTCAGTCTCTTAGACTTAATACTAATGTCGTGCATCGTACCGTAGGGCTTTCGTCTTTAATATTACATTTGTGTAGTCAACAATGTCATCTAATATTTCTTCTGTAAAGAATAACAACCAACAATTAAGAACACTCTGCTTTTCTCGTGCTGTTCCTGTTACACCAGCTAAATATGTAATTATATTGTCCGACCTTGTTTTCACTTTTTTGTTCTTTGGAAGCTTGAACCACTTCGATTTGTCTTTATCTAAAAAGTACCCCTTACCATTATTACCACTACCACTTTCTGAACCGCTTGAAAATTCAATTTCTTATTCAGTTTCCACTTCTTCAGAATCCTCCCTTTCGTGTGCTGCCTCTCCTTGAGCCTCTTCTTCCAATATGATTGTCTCTTGACTTTATAATGCGGTTTGTTCTTCCTCAGATTCAATAACAATGAACGATTTCTCATGGTCAGAAATAGTGCTAAACTTCGCCAATAAACGTTTTAACCTTTCCTGCTCTTGTTCGAAAGAAATAATTATTGTATAATTCAGTATCGTTAAAAGAAAAATAAAAAATCTTAGTACATCTCGAAAAAATATCAAAAATATCATGTAAATTAATCTCTAGAAAACAAAACAACTAAAATAAAAGTTGTACCGGTGTACCGGGTTATGACTAAAGCTCGGATTATAGGCAAAATGCCTTTTTTGCCTATTATAATTGTTTTTTGCACTTTTTGCCTTTTTTCGTAAATTCCGCCTATTTGTGTCTTTTTTAAAATTTCATGGTACTACCCATGATATTATTCTATTACTAAACCATTCTATAATAAAATTTTGGGTGAATAATAAAATATCAATGGTTTGTTTATATAACAGATTTCTAGGAAAATGTACCTGATCGAGACTTGAGGGTTAACTATTTGGAAATACCTAAGCTTTATTAGTTTATTATCAGTTGTACAGTCGGTTACTGTATCAGAGCTTAGTCACAAATTGCTATATCCTAGTTTAGTTTTGTTGCGTATACCGAAAAGCAAAGAACACGTTTTAGACATTTGTGTGAAAAGATGACATCTAAATTAAGGCTATGGATCGCACCTTATTTGGAACTTTCTCTAGAAGGAGATGGAGCATTTTGTAAACCATGAGGCAAATCAGTAAGTTTTATTTTTTCTCTTTTTTTCTCGTCCCACAACATAATTAAATTCTAACGCGGTTTTAGAATTCTAATTATTTTTTTTTTAGATTTCAAGTAGAAAAAAGTTATTTATTGACCAGCATTGTGGAACCCCACTTCATAAACGTAATTTGGAAAAATTAAATTCCTCTAAGTTAGCCCAAATATATCTGCGGGATAGTTTAAGCAGTTCAAAAAAAAGGAGGAAGACGCATTTAAATTTGATTTATGCCAGATGATGATTGCATCCAACATTCCTCTATATAAAGTTAATAACCCTAGTTTTAAATGCTTTTTCGAAAAATATCTTAATAAATCCTTACCGGACGAGAGTACATTGAGAAAACATACTGTGGAAAAATGTTATGTGGAATGTATTTCAAAAATTAAGCGCGAGTTAGGGGGCAATTTTTTGTATATTATCGTGGATGAAACGAGAGATTTGTGCGGCAGGTATATAGCTAATTTAATGATTGGAATTTTGAACGAAAACTTTGCGAGAAAACCTTATTTAGTTGCCGTTAAAGAATAATTGGAAAAAACAAACAATTTAACAATAAGTCGATTTATACAAGATAGTTTAACAAACCTCTTTTTACCCAACGCTATACCAGTGAATAAAATAGTTTTAATGCTTTCAGATGCTGCGGCATATATGTTAAAAGCTGCTGTTAATTTAAAGATTTTTTATCCTAATTTAATTAATTGCACTTGTGTAGCCCACGGGGTAAATAGAATTGCTGAAGAAATAAGAAATCTGTTTCCGTTGGTAAATATTTTTATAAATTTTATGAAAAAAGTTTTTGTAAAGGCTCCGTTGAGGGTGCAAATATATAAAGAAAGACTTCCCGGTGTCCCTTTGCCACCTAAACCAGTAATTACAAGGTGGGGAACCTGGCTCGAAGCAGTTTTTTTACTTTGAACACTGCAATGAAATAGAATTAGTTATGTCAGAATTTGATGATGATATTTCCGAAGCCATTCGAGAAGCAAAAAAAATATTAAAAAATCCCAAATTGAAACAGGAACTCGCTTATATCAATGACAATTATAAATTAATAATTACCACAATTACCTTATTAGAAAAACAAGAGATAAATTTATGTAAGTCAGTAAAATTAATAGATAATTTAAAGACGAAAATTAAATCGGCACCTGGAAGTAACGGTCAATTAATTTAAAAAAAAATGAAATATGTTTTCGACAAGAATGAAGGTTTTTCGTTTTTATCTAATGTTGCTAAAGTTTTGAATGGGACATTTTCCGAGGAATTTAAAATTATGCCAGATTTATTATCCGCTCTGAAATATGCTCCAATTACATCTGTCGATGTCGAACGTTCGTTTTCAATGTACGAATTAATTTTAAGTGATCGAAGACATAGTTTTAAGACCGAAAATATTGAAAAACATTTAGTTGTTTCTATTAATGATAAAATTTTAAGTGGTTACAATGTTTAATTATTAATTTACAGTTATTTAGTTACTAGTTTATTTATACTAATGTTATGATTATGATGTGTAAATATACCTGCCTTAAGTTAATATTACGTTAATTTACTTTGTACAATAAATAATTTATATTCCTTTATTGCCTATATTTTGCCTAAATGTTAATATTCCTGCCTTTTTTAATAAAAATCTTTGCCTATATAGGCGCCTTTTTCTTCAATTTTTGTTGCCTAAAAATCAGAGCCTTAGTTATGACACACCCCAACCACTTAGCAATATACTGTGCGCCAACCATCTTTAACCAACTCCTAATTGAAACTCAAATTGTATGGACAGTTGGCAACAAGATCATCGCGAGAAAACATGTATAAACTATAGCTACTAGGCGCTATTTCATCTACTTTCGATTTTATATTTTTTAATTGCCGTGTCATGTATTTTTTAAAATATGTTTTTTTTTTGTTTGTAATGCATTGTTTTGTGGAACTTTCAGTTTTTTTATATTTTTAAATGTGTTTTTTTGGAATATTTTTTATGTTTGCTATTCTTCTTGTGTGTTTTAAAAAATTTATTGTATGGATTTTACAATAAACATTTATAGTTAATGCATGTGTTTTTTTGTTAAAAAAACTGACAACGAATAGCAATGAAGGGGACCCCTAATTTTTTTTATTTTGTTATTTTTTAAAGGTTTTATTCACGATTAAGTAACGTAAAAATTTACATATAATCTTCTCTTCACTGCCTACGTTCACGATTTTATGGATAATCACCCTTAAAACATTGTAGAGGCAAATTATCAGATTATCAATCTATCAGGAATATGGCAAACTTTCCGTAACAAAACTGTAGCTACTATATCAAAACAAATCTTATGCAAGTTTGTTATATCAGCATTGTATATTCTTTATAAAAAGAAACTTTAAGGAAGTTTGTCGCATGGTAACTAGCAAGTTTGATTTAAACTTGCTGCAAGTATAGTTGACATGGCAAACTTTGACAAGTTTATATCGTTATCAGGGTACCCTCTCCTTCTTGTTCTTTTTCAAGTGCCACGCGCTTCTAGCATGCAGATATCCATATGCCATTTATTCGTTGTTATCCTTCTCTAAATTTTTTCGTAAATTTTCAATTCCAAGGGAGTCACGTTTCTCTTCTGAATACGTTGAGTATTTAATTTAGTATGCGTGAATTCGGATGTTATTTTTCGTAACTGGGTACGTTGAGTATCCAAGTTACTGTTAATTAATTAGTTAGTTAGTTAATTAGTTAACAGCTTTTACTTCTCCTGAAGAAGCTACCTAGAAGGGCAGCACAACGTTGAGATGGATCAACACTCAAGTCGTACAAAAAACACTTTGATATAAATTTAATCCCGTTAGTCATCCTGATACTGTTTTTCCTGGCACTATACCTAGTTCTCTAAATTCAGGTCCATACATGAAATTGTTGGAATATGAAACAAAAGAAAAACTTACAACATATTATAAAGTATCATATATTATTTTGCTGAACTCGTATTTCAAACCTGTCTATTTGATCCCATCCCCCGTATCATGCATATCACTCGTAAAATAAAATCCCTCAACTGCCTACATTTAATTTCCATTAGCAGAACAATAAAGCCACGTTTTAGCTGAATGAAAATTTTATTTGTTGTGCCGACCCTGCATTAGGGTATGAATCGAGGCACAAAACATCGATCTGCTGGATTCTGCGCGTAGATTCTAATACGATAAGGATCCCGGTAAATGGAAAAGGACGAAGTCATAAGCATTTATGCTATCCGCTAACCTAATCTCTAATTAAACTGAAATGACCAGCTGTGACCGAGACATGTTTTACGACTTTTCTTTAAAATATAGCGTGGTTATAGATTGCTCGTTATTAGCTAGAACGAAGCTATGTATGTAATAATTGCGAAATCATTTTTTAGATAAAAGAAAGTAAAAAGTTCTTACGCTTAAGGTAGAATTTTTATTTTGAAAAGTTTGCATCTTGTGTTTTGTGTTTATTTTTATTATATAACACGTGACAGATTTAATGTCCTCTAATAATTAAGCTCTAACAAAATACATGCATTGCGACGGATTTTAGAACTATCAGATTCAGATGTAAATTTGATGTCTTAATTGCTTTTAGAGAAATTATACTTCAATTTAAAAAAATGCGTGAAGAATCGAGTAAAGTATGGAACTTGATATAGACAATTCACTGATAAAATATACTATTTTTACTGGGAATTGTAGCGGTTATATGGCCTACCACATAGGGTATTACTTAAAGGGGGTTGAAAACTGGAAACAGAAATTGTTGGGCTGGAGATAGGGTAAGCAAAACAAACCGAAACGTTTGCAAACGGCTACTCCTGGTTTGATTGGAGAGCTGGGTCGTAGATAAGTGAATAAAAAAGGGACTGGAAAGGGGTAACTACAAAAAGAGAAATCAAAAAGTACTTACATGGATTTCCTAGACAAAACAACACAAGAAGGTTCCTAAGCTATTTAAATTGGACGCCGCTTACAAGAATCTTCCTGCTGGATGGAAAGATAGGCTTTTCTTTCCTAAAAAATACAAAAAGGGGTTAGAATCGTTTTAAAGGAAATTATACTACTCTTAGTTTAGGGAGGAACATTACATATTTAATATTATTTCACCATAAACAGTTAAAAATACAAATAATATTAACAAAATACAAAAACAACTTACAATGGTGCTATCGGTTTACAAAAAAACTCTAGACGTTGGAGACACTATTTGGGCGAAATTTTGTAGCGGTTCCAACAACTAATTGTAACTATTTAAATACTTATTATAAATCAAAATATCTTTTTAAATGGAGCTTACTTACTGAGGTCAACGTTTTTAAAAACAAAATAAAACAAATTCAAAATGTATGTATGATACCCAGTTAAGTGACAATCATATATTATTATTCATGTTGGTAACAAGATGGCATGACAGAGAGTGACAAGACAGGTTATTAGGTTAGACACAGTTGTTAAGTTAAGTTACTGGCATGTGAAGTTAATATACTTGTTACTTATACAATTACTCAATCTAGTATTTGTTTTATTTATTACACCTTCCATCAGGCTTATACATGGTGTCAGGTGTGATAATCTTTGCGTGGTGTAACCATTTCTTGTTTGGATAGGTACTCAACTGTAACCTTGTATTGTAACACGTGAGTATCATTTTTTGGTATCATCATGGAATCCACGTTTAAGCCACCTGAATCTCTAGTATTAGATGGGAATATATCTGAAAACTGGCGCAAATTTAGCCAAAAGTTTGATCTATTTATGATAGCTACGGACCTAACCTCCAAACCAGAAAGTAAAAAGCTGGCAGTTTTCTTAAGTCTGGTGGGTGACGAGGCATTAGAGCTGTACAATACCTTCACATTTGACGAAAATGAAGACAGAACAGTAACTTGCGTAAAAGAGAAGTTTGAAGAGTATTGTTCACCAAAGAAAAATGTCATATTTGAAAGATTTAAGTTTAATAGTATTAGCCAGCAAGAAGGGCAACCATTTGACTCGTTTGTTACAGAACTACGGAAAGCCATTAAAACAACAAAGTATAGCCAACAAGACCAGATGATCAGAGATAGAATAGTAATGGGCATACACAACAAAGCAACACAAGAAAAACTGCTCAGAGAATCAGAGTTAACGTTAATGAAAGCAGTTGACATATGTCGAGCGATAGAAATAAGTAAAGACCAGTCTAAAATGTTACAAAATGAGTCATTAATAAATGCAGTTCAACGAAGAGAACCAAGATGTGATCGTGTGTGTACCAGATGTGGATATAATCATTTGAGAGACAATCGATGTCCTGCTTGGGGTAAAACATGTGCTAAGTGTCAAGGCCATAACCATTTTGCAAAAGTTTGTAGAGAAGACCATAAAACTAGTGGGAGCAATGTGAGAATCAAACCAGAAATTCCCAGAAAGGCGATGAAAGAGCAGAAGAAGAAAGTGCATCAAGTAACAGAAGCTAGTGTAAGTGATGTGCACAGTTCAGGAAGTGAGAGTGAAGGTAGTGAGTATCAGTATTTTGTCAGGTCAGTAAACTCTAAATGTAAACATGAGGTTGGACAAGATATGTGGTCAGCTGATATTTATGTTAACAATAAGCCTGTGTCATTTAAATTAGATACTGGAGCTGAGGTAAGCACATTGCCTTTAAGTATTCTCAAAGAAATAGCCCCAACAGCACATATCCATAAATCTAATATATCATTAGTATCATATGGGGATTCAAAGTTCAAAATTAAAACTGTAGGTAGAGTTAAATTAACTTGTGTTATTAAAAATGATGAAAAAGATATATCTTTTGTAGTTGTAGATACAAAAAATCAGGTTCCTTTGCTGGGGTTTAAGGAATGTATAGAATTAAACGAATTAATTAGTCAAACGGGTAGATTCATTAGTAAGTTCTAAATTTAAAAATTTAAATGATTTAGTAACAAAATATGCACATGTGTTTGAAGGTCTAGGAAAATTTCCAACAAAACACCATATAACCTTGAGAGAAGATACCAAACCTCGAATAAGCACCATAAGACGGGTTCCACATGCTTTACGAAAACGTTTAAAAAATAAACTGCGTGATCTTGAAGCGCAAGGAGTCATAACAAAGGTAGATAAACCAACAGAGTGGGTTCACCCACCTGTCATTGTGAAAAAGCCAAATGGTGACTTAAGGCTATGTCTTGATCCAAAAGAACTTAATGGGGCCATCAAGAGAGAACATTTTCAAATTCCTTCTTTTGATGAAATTGTAACTCTACTTGGTAGAGGACAGTTCTTCACCGTTTTAGACATGAAGGATGGTTATTGGCAAGTGGAGCTGGATGATGAAAGTGCAGATTTAATGACTTTCGGCACACCATTTGGTAGATATCAATTTAATAGACTGGCTTTCGGTATCTGCTCAGTCCCAGAAGTATTCCAGAAAAAGAATTTTGAAATATTTGGAGATCTTGAAGGCGTAGGCCTTTACTTTGATGATTTAATTGTCACTGGTGCCTCTGTCACTGGAAGCAGAACATGACAGGAACTTAAAAAGGGTTCTTGACTGTGCTACCAAATACAATATAAAGTTCAATAAGTCCAAGGTACAGTTCAAACAAAGTAGTGTTAAATACATGGGTCAGATATTTTCAAAGGATGGTGTGAAAACAAGTGATAAATATATCAAAGCAATCTTAGACATGCCCACACCAGAGTGCAAACAAGATGTTGCAAGATTTTTAGGAATGGTAAAATATGTAGCCAAGTTCGTACCAAGCCTATCAAAAATATCTGCCCCGTTAAGAAACTTGACAAGATTAGATGTAGATTGGCAGTGGTCAAGTGAGCATCAAGATTCACTGGATCAACTAAAGCATCTGTTGACTAAATCGCCAATCTTGGCAGTATTTGACCCAAAGAAACCAACAGAAATTGAAACAGATGCATCAAAAGATGGATTGGGGGCATGTTTGTTGCAAGAAGGTAGACTTGTGGCCTTTGCATCAAGGAGCCTTACAAAAACTGAGCATCAGTATGTTCAAATAGAAAAAGAAACTTTAGCTATTTTATTTGCTGTAAAGAGGTTTCACTACTTTGTCTATGGAGCTTGTGTAAAAGTCCACAGTGATCGCAAACCACTGGAATCAATTTTTAAAAAAGATTTACAGTCAATTTCACCAAGAATCCTGAGAATGAGATTAAAATTATTAGATTATGATTTAGTTGTGTCATACAAACCAGGAAAAAGCATGTACATATCTGACACACTATCAAGGGCATTTCTAAAAAACAACAAAAAATCTGTTGATACGGAGATAGAGTTTGCTGTTCATTTAATTGTCAATGATTTACCGCTATCTGAGGAACGAAAAAATCAGTTTCGACAACAGACAATAGCAGACCCCCAACTACAAGTTGTTTTTGATTTTATCATCAGTGGTTGGCCAGAGCAAAAATATAAAATTCCAGAAAATGTCAGACACTTTGCCAAACTTAAGGAGAACCTATTTATAACTAATGACCTACTTTTTCTAGACAATAAATTAGTTGTTCCTTTTTTATTAAGAAAAGAAGTTCTAGGATTACTTCATGAGGGACATTTAGGCATAGAAAAAACAAAAGCACTAGCACGCCAAATTTATTATTGGCCTGGTATGGCGATGGATATTGAATCATATATAAGGGCATGTAAGAGTTGTGAAAAATTTGCTAGAAAAAACCCAAAACAAACTCTTTTATCATATCCACTACCTAAAAGACCATGGGAGAGGGTTGGGTCCGACATTTTCACATATGCTGGAAAAAGTTACGTAGTTTTATTTGACTCATATTCTAACTGGTTAGAGGTATTACCCATTAAAGATAAAAGTGCTGATTCAGTAATTGCTGAAATTAGGACAGTTTTTGCACGATTTGGATCACCTGATTTTCTTGTAACTGACAACGTACCATATAATAGTGAAAAATTTAGAAAGTTTAGCAGAAATTGGAACTTTACTTCAATCTTTCGTAGTCCTAATTATCCACGTTCAAATGGATTAGCAGAAAAAGCAGTGTCAATTGCAAAAAACATGTTAAGGAAAACTATAGATGAAAGAAAGCATGCTGACCTTCAGTCAGCATTAATAAATTATAGAAATTATCCATTAAAAGGTATGGAATACTCCCCATCACAACTTCTTAATAGCAGAAGATGTAAAACAAAAGTTCCAATTTCAGTTGATTTGTTGCATCCATGTTTGTGTGAAATTGTGGAAATGAAAATGAAAGCTAAAAAAGAATTAAATGAGACAACTTTTAATAAAAATGCAACAATATTGAAGCCATTGAACAGGGACATGGATGTAACAGTCCATGATCACTGTAATAACATCTGGAAATCTGCAGAAATCTTGAATCAACATGAATCGCCTAGATCATACATCCTGCAAGATGACAGTGGAAACATTATCAGAAGAAACAGATCTCACATAAGATCATCAGTAAATAAACATGTTGTAGACTGTGGTGATGATCATCATATGGGTGGCAATGGTGGTGTATATCATGAATTGCCAGACAGTGAGGGTATTGAAACACATCAGGAACATCAAGCAACAGAAGTTTTAATCCCTGATAACAATCATATACTTGAAACATCAAATCATAATAATACTTACTGTACAAGGTCAGGGAGACAAATTAAAAAACCTTGTAAGCTGAACTTATAAGGAAAAAGAAAAGAGGATGTATGATACCCAGTTAAGTGACAATCATATTATTATTCATGTTGGTAACAAGATGGCATGACAGAGAGTGACAAGACAGGTTATTAGGTTAGACACAGTTGTTAGGTTAAGTTACTGGCATGTGAAGTTAATATACTTGTTACTTATACAATTACTCAATCTAGTATTTGTTTTATTTATTACACCTTCCATCAGGCTTATACAATGTATGGTTAGGTATGTACCAAATGTCTGTAGAAAATAATGCTAACTGTCATATGTCAAGATTAAATTTTAAAACTTTATAAGAATAATTAATATGACAGTTAGCCACTCCCTAATATTTATAATTTTACTTATTACAATTTCTTAACTTGTCATGAAAGCAATTATTAATGAAAAATGTCTATTTTTACTTTTAAAATTTTTAACAAAAAAAGGTACCTGATATCACTGACTGTTGTATCTCCTTTAAAAGTTTTGGTGTTGGAACTGGACTCAAAACACTGCAAAACAAAACAAATGCGTTTCACAAGCTACAAAATGGTCTGAAATGACCAGGGACAACAAATAGATGATGGAAGCTGGGCACTGTATCATCGGGCTTTGGGTTAATTAACTGCAATCTTCAAAGCTTGGCTTTTCAAAACATCTCAAAAACATGTGGACCCCTTATATCGTTGGAACACTGCTTACACATTTTCCATTTAGTACACAATACAACACATATAACAAATCGGTGATTAATTCAGCAAAACTTGTCACATTGCCTTTGATTTCCTTTGATTTTTGTTTCACAAATAAAATCTGCAGGCTCTTTAAAAAATTACACACCCGTGTTCTTTATACATCCAAGTTTCAAATTAAACTTAAATTTTAACTGCTCACTAACTAATTTTCGATAACAAAAAACGAATAACGAAAAACCATTACGAATTTGATGAAAATTCGGACTAAATAAACGAAACCAATTGCCCTTGACAGCGGCTCCATCGATAGTGATCTCATAATCTTTAAGAATCGTTCACCCAACTCAGTATAAACAAAGCATAAACGAAAATATTCCTGTTTATTTGACGCGCAAAATATCCTAAAGCGGCATCTCGATCAAAGAAATACCGAAGAAATACCCATCTGTGATATATAAACAAACTTTAAAATGTGTTTTTTTATAAATCTCGGCGGCGCAAAAATAATTAAAATAATATTTCGGTGTTTTAATACAAACAGGGTGATTTTTAATACATACGAAAGAAAATACAAATGCTACAGAATAAGTCACAATTATTTTACTTTAATAGTAAACTGCGAGGCACAAGTTAGAAATATAGCTTAATATTATATAAACTACAATACAACAATTTACTATACAATTTTATAAGTGAATTAAGTCACTTATCTATATCAAAAAATAACACTAGGTTTTTGTTTTTTTTTTAATCAAAGAAATAAATAATTAAATAAAATTAAATTTATAAGTTGTTAATAACGTATGGTCCTAAAGTTTTGGGAAAAATTTCACCTGGTCTGATTGAGAAGCAAAATGCATTTAACAAAGAAGGCCATGGAATTGAAATGTCATTAGTTATTGACATTTATTAAACAAAGCAGAATATTTTGGTTTGTGCTCTGCAAAATGTCTTATAAAATTGATATTCGTCGAGGTGTTTATAATGTGGTTGGGCGAATGTCGAAACGAGATATTGTTAATATTTATCGATATTAAAACATAGGCAAATCGACAATTTATCGCACAATCAGAGAATGTGAAGAAGGAATACCATGTGTTAACTTGCGTAAAAGTGGCCGACCTCGGATTTTGAACCATATAAGAGAGGCAAGACTGATTGAAGCAGCTAAGAACAAAATTGGGGTCTCACAGCGAAAACTGGCCAGAAGATTTCATGTTGGTAAGACTACAGTATACAGGACCCTATCGAGTAACAATATTATCTACCGGAAAAGAAGGAAAGCTCCAAAATACACAGAGGATCAATTAGAGAGAATTCCGAGATTTTGTCGCGTCTTAAGGCGAGTGCATATCTTGCTTCATGTCATTACGCTAGGATCACAAGGGAATGGTACGAAACTAACAACATTACCTTTGTACCGAAAACAGAAAATCCCCCCAACCTACCTCAGGCTTGTCCAATTGAAGAGTTCTGGGCAATATTAAGTCGGAAAGTCTATAATAACGGATGTTCTGTAGATAACATTTTCTAGCCTGACCCTTTTTATAAAGTCTAGTAGCTTCGAGACTGTACCTTCCATGTAGCTATTTGCCGGTGGATATTCTTATTCTAATGCAAAGAACCGCACATTTGCCAGACTGTCATACTGACATAAAATGTGCTCTGCTGTTTCTTCTTCGAGGTGACAGAATCTGCACAGGTCATCATCTGATAATCCCATCAGCTTCAAGTGCCTATTCAGCTTACAGTGCCCTGTTAGAAGACCTACTATGGCCTTGACTGTTTTCCTGTCCTTGCTTATTAGGTCTGCCGTAAATTTTGGCAAATGTTCTCTAATGAACTGTTTCGCCTGTGTTTGTCCTGGTGAATTTCTCCACCATTCCAGAGATTTGTGAGCTACCCACTTCCTTGTAGTCGTTCTTGTTACTGATTTTGCAACTCCGCAGAAAGGTTCCGGTCCAATGAATGGCAATGATGAGCCTTGTTTGGCCATTTCATTTGCCTTTTAATTGCCCTTATGACCCTCGTGCCCCGGTACCCAGGCTACCGTAACCTTGCTACGGTCTCCTAGTTTATTTAGGGCACACACGCAATCCAATACCAGCTTAGAATTTACCTCTACAGAATTGAGTGCCTTGAGAGCTGTCTGACTATCTGTAAAGATGGCAACTGAACAGAACGTTCTTTCCTGTCTTTTTATTTCTTCCACGCACTGATGGATTGCAGTTATTTCCGCCTGGAAAACTGTCATATCCTTAGATAGACTTATCGGGAAATGTATCCCTTGATTTGTCCCTACTATGCCGGCTCCCCCACCCTCCGATGTTTTTGAGCCATCTGTGTACCAGGTAGTAGCAGCTTGTATGGGTACACCTTTATTCCAGTCTTCTCTGCCTGGTATCTTAATTGTGAACTTATTGTTAAAGCTATATCTCGTAACTGTTGCATCGATAGGTTTCCCCATCACAATATCGGCTCCTAGATTAGCTTTCTGTTGTCAGTACCATGCATCTGGCTTATATGTCGCTGACTATGGATTAATCTGTGCATCACTGATCTGGCTTCGCCCTGTATAGAGATATGAAGTGACGGTAGATTCAACAGGACTTCCAACGATGCAGTAGGAGTTGTTTTTAAGCTCCCCGTAATACACAAGCATGGTAGCCTTTGTGTATTACCCAGCAGCCTTATTGCTCCCACTTGCTGCGTCTTTGTCCACCACGTCACCGAGCCATAGGTTATCATGGGTCTAATAACCCTTGTGTATAACCATAGAGTCATTTTGGGGTTAAGTCCCCAATTCTTACCGCACATTCTTCTACGTCTGCCCAGGGACATAGTAGCTTTCTGTGTGGTTTTTAAAATGTGAGTATTCCATGTAAGCCTATGATCAAAATATACCCCAAGGTATTTTGTTTCTTTGGCAAATGAAATCTCTGTTCTTCCCAGTACCGGTGGTTTTAGGCCTTGTAGTACTGTTTTTTTGGTGAAGTTGACGATTTGTGTTTTCTGAGCATTGACTATCAGTCTCTCTTGTTTACACCAGTCGCCGACAACCTCCACCTACTTTTGCTTTGATGGTTGCTTTACCCAGAGTGCACATTACTGTCCTATTCTCCAGGGATGCCCTTATCCATCTGCATATTACCGCAGGTGCGCCTCGTCTACTGAGCTGGGCTGTTTTACTATGTTGTAAATATTTTCCAGACGAATTAAGGTCTTATGTGCAATGTATGTGGTTGAAAAACATTGAATAATAAAAGGCTTGATTCACCCTCTTTTTTGTATTTATTGTTATTTTGTAGCAAGGATAATAAACATTGTTAATGAGCCGTATTTTATAGAAAATTTATTTGTCGTTATTTTATTTTGTTACGAATTTTCCCTAAAATGAATTGTTTTAAAGTTATAAGCAAGGAAAGTAGAAAAAATTGATATTTTTAGTAATTTTTTAATATTTTGTTTTTATTTTTAATATTTTTTTAATAATGCTTCCAACCTCTGATTCACCTCCAGAGGGTCCGCCCTGGTATAAATCACGTCACAAAAATGAATACTTTTGACGTTTGAAAAAAATAGTATATTGTTTTATTAGAAGTACGAACGATACTTTTGGTGGCCAGGCTGTACGTTTGACGGACGAGCGTAGTGAGTGACATTAAGCCGAGGCACAAAAAGTCATTATTACACCGAATAGAACATACTATTATTTTTCAACCGTCACAAATAATTTTTATATTACTATGAATAATTCTATTGATTGTCACTTTAACTCATACGAAAAATCACCGATTTTTGCGCTACTCGTTAAGATTTGTGAACGTTTGTGCTTATTGTCGCCCAAAAGTACGAGTATTGGCATCGCGTATTCCTCCAGATATTTTGTGTATCTTCTGACCTTTTGACTTTTACACTTTTGTGTCTAAGCGTAAAAGTAACATTTTTATATTATCAATTAGACCAAGGTGGATCTGTGAAAAAACGACTAAATTTTGATTAGAAGTTTTTTAATCCATAATAGGCTCTGTTTGTCAGATATATCCGTCTGTTAATTTCCGCAGTTACTGCATTATTCTGATTAATTTGTGAGCCTAGATATATAAACTCTGTTACTCCTTTGAAAGTATATGTTCCGATCGTTAGAGCTTCGGGTTGTGCTGCTTGTATATAATTTGATACTCTCATATACTTCGTCTTACTAGTGTTAACCTCAAGTCCCATTCTTTTTGTTGCTGCTTCAAGCGCCTTGAATGATTCGACAACGTCCGCCTTTCATCTTGCAATAATGTCGATGTCATCGGCGTACGCTAGTAATTGTACGCTACGATTAATAATAGTTCCTCTGGTTGTTATTCCAGATTCTCTTATCACTTTCTCTAGTGCAATATTGAATAGAAGACATTATAGGAACAGAATATTAGACCGTTTATGTGAAGAAGATCCCCATAGCTTTAAAAGATCTTTTAGAAATAGCACTGCCAAAAGAAGCAGCTTTGAGGGAATCCAGAGGAGTGGACATAAATTCAAGTAAGACAACCAACTTCATCAAATCAAACTAAGACTGATAGGATATCTGTAAGTAATAAAAGAGATAATTTGTGTTTTTATTGTAATAAACCAGATCATGATTTTAAAATGTGTAAGTTTAGAAAATTTATTTGTAATAAATCTAAAAAAGTAGGGCATATTGCAGCAGCATGTAAAGTTAGGGGAAACATTTTTATCGAATACATAGAAACTGATAATAATGTAGATGCTGAGGATAATGCCTCAGCGGTAGATGGTATGGTGGAGATGCTGCAGATGGATTTTTATAATGTTGAGGCTTATATTAGACCAATGTCAATAACCGTTTTAATAAATCAGCAACCTATTGTTATGGAAATAAATACAGGAGCTGGTGTTTCTTGCATTCCTTTTAGTATGTATAATCAATGTTTTTCGATGATAGAGTTTAAACCAAGTTTGATTAAATTAAAGTATTATGATGGACCAGTGGTAATACCAAAAAGTAAAATTGAGGTACAAACTAAAATAGGAGATAGAGTTGAAAATGTTTCATTGACAGTAGTGGAAGGAGCTACTAAGGCACTGTTAGGCAGAGATATCTTTATAAAATTTAATTTAGCCATAAAGGGAACAAAAGTCTATATTGGAAATCATGGACTAAGTTTTAGTAATTGTACCCAGATTAATAAAATAAGTATAAATGAAATTGACTTAAATCACAATTAAATGTTTTATTAAGAAAATATGAGAAATTTTTTAATGATGAATTTGGTAAATATATAGGTGAGCAAGTTCATTTAGAGATGGAAAAACATGTTAGGCCAATTTTTCAAAAACCACATCAAATCCCTTTTGTATTTAGAGAGAAAGTAAAGGCAGAGTTGCTTAAGTTAGAGAAAGAAGGGGTAATAGAGAAAGTAGAAAAGTGGTACCTGGCTCAAACCTAATGGTAAGGAAGTAAGGGTATGTGCTAATTATAAAGTAACAATTAACGAATATTTAAAAGATTCAAATTATCCACTACCTTTAATACAAAATATTTTAGTAACATGTAGTGAGAATTAGAGTTCTAAATTAATTGATAATAAATTAAAAAATAGTAATAGACGAATTGAAACTTTTCAATTGGGGGATAAAGTCCTTTGTTGAGATTATCGTTATCCTAATCGTAAAACATGGGCAAAAGCAATAATAGATAAACTTTTAGGTGACAGGATATATTTGTGTAATACAGAAGGGTTTAATTTGGAAAAGACATTTAGACCCGATTTTGCGAGATAGGATCTGGTTCTAACTACGATAGTCTTAATGAAACCATTGTAACTGATATAACTAATAATAATAATACAATTAGTACCAGGACACCTCTCAGCTGTAAGAGAAGGGGAAGTTTTAAAACAAAGTGATATTAAAGCGAGAAATTTTGAAGAGTCTGGTAATGAAGTAGCAAGTGAAGCAGAGGTTAGTGAGGTTAATGAGAAACCAGAGATCAAAGAAAGTGTGACAGCAGTTCCAAGTAGACCAAAAAGAAATGTAAAACCACGTGTGCGTTTAAACTTATAGTGGGCAGGTATTGTAGTATATTATAATAGGTATAGAGAAAAGAAGAAGAAAGTCAAGCAACACATGTAATGTCAATTGTCTATGTAAAAAGGTTTATAAGTAATCATATTTTCATTGTTAGTTAAAAATACAAGTTGTATAAAACTATGTGTGTGTGTGTGTGTGTTTGGTGAGTTGGCTTGGAAACTAGTCCTTTAGCCACAGAATTGTAATGTAAGATATTAGTTTTTAAATAATGAAACCAACTTTAAATAAAAAGTTACATATTAGTTCGTATACTTCTCTACTATCTAAGGAGAGTAAATGGGTGATGTTTATGGGAGTCTGAATTTTAAGTTCTGATAGTTTTGAATACAGCTGATCTGTTTCATACCTATGTTTATCGCACTTAAAAAGAATATGGTTATGTCACATTGTGATATATTATCGCATGAGCATACTCCAGAAGGGATAATATTTAACTTAGCCAAGTGAGCTGGAAATGCACCGTGATTAGTTTTCAGTCGAGTAATTGTGGCTGTCAACTTCTTTGGCATTGCATATTTGAAAATATAGTCAACATCTTGTGGTAGGGTAGGGTGGATAGTATAATATTGATTATTTGAATTCGTTGCTATGTTTTTCCATTTTTCTTTCCAATTTATAAAAATTTTGTTATAATAATGTTGTTGTAAGTCCTCCAATGTAAATATGGGAATATAGAGTCCAACATGGGTCGCATCTTTAGCAAGCTGATCAACCAGTTCATTTCCCTCGATACCTATATGACTTTTAACCCAAATAACTGTAATATCTTTACTATATATTTTATTTTTAATAGCACAAAGAATATTATTTCTTTTATGTTGAGTCATATCTGAGTTTAATCCTTTAATGACCGATAATGAATCTGATAATATTACTGCTTTATTTAAATTGTGTGAATCTAGCCAATCTAATGCTTTTTCGATAGCTACCGCTTCAGCAGTATATATTGAACAATGTGATGGAAGTTTAATTTTCAAAGATTCGCTTTTATGTGGAATGTAAACTGCGCAACCTGTGGCACCATCCTCTTTTTTGGAACCATCGGTATACATTATTACGTGATCATTATAGTCACTCAATATGGATCTAAGTAAGACAAAGTTTATTTGTGGGAATTCTGTGTACTTTGGTATAATGACTTTTGGTTTATTTAATGTTACCTGAAAATTAGCTTTATATATTGGTAATCTTTTTTCTTTGCCATAGATATTAGGATACTCATTAGTTTCTAAGAAAGCATCAGCAAGTAGAGGAGAATTTTTTATGCGCCAGTATTTATTTGAGAGGTTTTCAATAGATAGCTCATACAGTTGACTAAGTAGATTATTATTATTTAATCTTAGCTTCAGGATATGTTTAATTGCCATAATTTCTCGACGATTTTGAAGAGGTATTTCATTACTTTCAGCAAGTAGTACAGGGCAAGGAGTAGACTTCATGGTGCCCAAGCATATTCTTAGACATTTAAACTGAATGCGGTCTACAGTTAATAAGTGAGTGTTACTGGCGGCACCATACAGAATGCAACCATAGTCTACAATAGATCGCACGTAGGCTCTGTAAAACATCAATGCAACTTTGGGGTCAGCACCCCATCTTCGATTAGTAACACATTTAAGAATATTAATACCTTTTTCACACCTACTTTTTATATATTCCACATGTTTTGACCATAAGAGTTTGGGATCAAGAAGAATGCCAAGATATTTGTATTCTTTGACAATAGGTATATCATATCCAGACAACTTTATTTTGTCAGGCGTACGAATCCTATGTCTAGTGAATATCATTGTGGCTGATTTGTCAGGGGAAATGGTCAGTCCATGATTTTTTACCCAGTTATTAACGTTTTGCATGATGAATTCCAGAGCCTCCAGGCAGTCAGTATACGAGTTACGCTCTGTATAGATGCATATGTCATCAGCGTATTGGATGCAATTGATTGTGTTGTCAAAAATGCCATGAATACTTGCTGAAAATATGTTGAACAATAACGGACTTAAAACTGATCCTTGTGGAAGACCTGTATGAGCAATTCTAGGACCGTGTAGTTGGTTTAAATGATCTTTAATATATATAACACGATTATTATAAAGATGAACAATATTAGTCGCTATATTTTGAGGTAATCCTATATCATATAGTTTTTTGTGTAAAATGGTTAAATTAACAGAATCATATGCCCCTTTTAGGTCTAAAAACAAACAAGCAAGATAATTGTTTCTGGAAAACGTAATTTGAATGTCGGTAACTAAATGTGATATTGCATCCAGTGTACCAACACTAGCCCTAAATCCATATTGTGTACTTGGAAGGATACTATAATGTTCTATAAGCCATTCTAATCGAGTCTTAATAAGTCTTTCAAATGTCTTGCATATGCAAGACATTAATGATATCGGTCTGTAAGAAGAGGAGAGTGTTTTATCTTTATTAGGTTTAAGAATTAAACAAATAACTATTTCTTTCATATGATCCACATATCTTCCATTGAAAAGCCAATCGTTGAAAATTGTTAGTAAACTTTGTTTAGCTATAAGAGGTAATTCATATATTATGTTATAAGTAATTTGATCGCGCCCCGGAGCCGAGGACTTTGAAGACTTGAGTGCAGCCTCAAATTCTATCATATCAAAACTTTCCTGGAAAATATTGTATTTACAAGTTTTACTGTTATCCTGAATAGGAAGGTCAACATATGGCGGAGCAAATTTGTCGAGCAACTCTTCTATTAGTTCATTTGGCAGAGGATATCGTCTTGTACGGTAATTTTTATTCACTAGTTTATTAACAAAATTCCAAATTTTACTGATGGGAGTATTTTTGTTTAAAGTATTTACAAAGTTAATCCACGAACTTTTTTGTTTGTTTGTAAAGAGGAGTTTACTTTTGGCTTGAATTTGTTTGTATTTAATATAGTTTTCAAAATTTGATGCTTCAATGTATCTTTTGTAAGCAACTTTTCGTGAAATGATCATATTTTTGCATTCATAATCCCACCAGACTGGAATTCGAGATTTTGGCTGAAAGGAATTTTTGATACTCATAGAAAATGAGGCAGCATCGTCAATTGTCTTTAACAGGAAGTCAAAACGTTCCGCTGAAGTGATATTATCGGTTATATTTTCGGATAATGTTTTTTCTATATGACCTTTAAAGATATTCCAGTTTGCTGAAGACTCTTTCCATTTAGATGAAGGAATTATTGTACATGGGTGATAGTCCAAGTCGATAGTGATTACTATAGGTAAGTGAGTTGAACCCAGAGTATCGGGAACAGGATCCCATGTAGTGTATCCAATTAGATTTGGTGTAACAAGGGATAGATCCACCATTGATGGAAGTTCATTAGGTCTTGTTACTTTGGTCGGTCTACAGTCGTTTAGCAGAACTAAATTACTGTTATCTAGCGCGTCTACTATACACTTGCCCTGAGCGGAATCCTTCAAGGAACCCCACCTACTGTGGTGTCCATTGAAGTCCCCACCAATGACAACTTTACCACTAAATTGAGTTAAAAGCTTTTCCCAATCTCTATTATTGACTATTACTTTGGGTGGTTTATAAATACAAACGATTACCAATTTAATTTGTTCTATAAAAACTGCACACGTTTCAATACCATTATTAAAGTTTTTCTTTACATTAATTTCAGTAAAACAAAGGTTATTTGATATGAGGATGGCTACACCACCGTAACCATCAGGTCTATCGCTTCTGATAACGTTGTAACCTGTTAAACCAAAATTTTTATTTTTAGAAAGCCATGTTTCATTAAGCAGAATGACATCAACAACATTGTGCTCGAGATAATTAAGTAAACTAGGTTTATGTTTATTTATAGATTGACAGTTCCACTGCAGTATGTTAAATGTCCTGTTGTTCCCCATCGCTTTCAATATCTGTTAGGTTGTTCAACATTTTTTCAATTTCTTCTTTTGTATTTTTTTGTAGGTTAGGTAAAAATATTTTAGGGTTAATTTTCTTGATGATATTTTCTATCAAGGCTGGAATTTCATTGATTATTTTACATTCTATTTTTTCTTTATACGCCATAAACTCGTCCCTGTAGGGATTAGGGATTATAGGTTGGGATGAGGTGTTTGTAGCATTGGGGAATCTTGGGAAAGTTGGTGCGTTTTTGATCGCAGTAGGAGATATAGCTTTACGCTTGTTTCTTGTTTTTTTAATGGTAGGTACATAGGATTGATTTTGATTTGTACCTTCGGGGATGTTAGGGGTTAAGGCGGGGAAATTTTGTATAGTATTGAGGATATCGAATCTATTATTTGTAGTTACCTTGGCGTATGAAGGATTGTTAGCTATGGTTTCTGCCTCTTTAAAGGTAGTGTTTTCTAA
Organism: Diabrotica undecimpunctata; assembly: GCF_040954645.1. Taxonomy (NCBI): domain Eukaryota; kingdom Metazoa; phylum Arthropoda; class Insecta; order Coleoptera; family Chrysomelidae; genus Diabrotica; species Diabrotica undecimpunctata. The sequence goes on along the minus strand of NC_092805.1, from coordinate 38,450,167 downwards.
AGCCATTATTGATTTTATTTTGTATTGGTGTCTAAATGCAGGACACTGTTTAGAGAGTGAGTTGTGTTCAGTGGAGTTGCAATGTAAACAAAATAGAGAGTTAGTGCATGTTTCATTATTATCATGAGTTTGACTACATTTTTTACAACGATTTGATGTTGATTTGCATTGCCGAGCAGTATGACCGAAACGAAAGCAATTAAAACACTGAACAACCGGATATATATATTGTTCAACATTAAACCTAACCAAGTCTAAATTAACAGTCTTAGGAATGCTATTTCCTTCAAATGTCAAAATGACCATCTGGCGAGGTACAAGAATTGTTTCATTATCCGAATCAATTATTTTCCGTTTTAACCTTTTTACTTCGACAACATTTTTATCTGAAACAATATTTTCTAAAATATACTTTTCATCCAAAAACGTATCGACTTCCCTAATAATTCCCTTCTTTTGAGTAAAAAATGATGGAATATACGCTACAAGTTTATTATCCTTAATAAGCTCATGTTCAATTAGAGAATTTGCGCAAGTATAAGTTCTAAAAATTACTTTTACCTTATTTCTGCCAACAGTTTTAATGTCTAGTACATCGTGTTTAAAATATTGGTTTTTAAATAGATAATGACCGACACGTACTGGTGATAAACGGGACAAGTTTTTGTCTGTAGATTCTACAAAGACATTATAATACCCTGAATCATTTATTTTATATCTGTTATTTAAATTAATATACCTTTTGTCTTCCGTATCCATTAATGATATATTATTCTGGGGTGGCTCAACACCACCCCCCGATTCACTCATAATAATAAATAATTAGATCCTACCTTTTTTGAAGATCGGTTGGTTTATTTTCAAATTAAATACCTATTAATTTGATAATAGCACTAGTTAAGGACCCGGCACAGATTTATCGAACGATGTTCACCTGTTAACTGTCCAACGAATACTCTATAAAACTATGTTCAATCATTTATATTCTTCCTTCACATCACACTTCTTCTTCTAGTTCCATGACCGTTATCGATCGTTAGATATCATGTTGGCTACCATATTCGCTATCGTGACTTTATTCACAGCAGCTCTAAATAACGATGTAGTTGATTTTCCATACCATTGCCTTAGATTTTTCAGCCATGATGTTCTTCTTCTATTAGGACCACGATTACCTTGGATCTTTCCCTGAATGATCAGATGTAAAAGATCATATTTTTCAGGGTGTCTCATAATGTGACCGAAGTATTCCAGCTTGCGTTTCTTTATTATATTGACCAGTTGTGTTGTTTGGTTCAGCCGTCTAAGGACCTCCTCATTTCTAACTCTGTCGACCCAGCTTATTTTCAGTAGTCGTCTGTATACCCACATCTCAAAGACTGTCAAGCGTCTAAGGATAGTCTCAGTTAGAGTCCACGCTTGCACTCCATACAGCAGGACAGGAAAGATGTAGCAAGATGTCATTCGAACTCTAAGGACAATGCTAAGATCGTGACTGCAAAGTACGTTTCTCATTTTTACAAAGACAGCTCTGGCTTGTTCTATTCAGCTTTTAATTTCTGGGGTTGGATCCCAGCTCTCATTGATATTACTGCCGAAATACACGGGTTTCTCTACTCTGTCCAGTGTGGCATCTCCGAATTTTATACCGTCATCCTGTATATAATTTTGTTTGCTAACTATCATATATTTAGTTTTCTTAACGTTGAGTTTTAATCCATACTGATCACAAGTCTGTATTAGATTTTGAAGGTCTTCTCCGCAATTAGCAAGCACTAAGGCATCGTCGGCATATCTAATATTGTTGACGGTTACTTCATTCACAATAATACCTTAACATCACACTACGCATCTTAATAAAAAGTAGCTTATCGATAAAATACTGGAGGGAAAAAGGTTAAAAAACATTGCTTTTAACTATTGATACCAAAATATTAATTTAATTGGAAAGTATACAAACAATTGGGGGGTTTAAGGGAACAAAACCCCATTAAGTTTTTATGGGGTGTGCAA